>NC_056740.1:71427244-71524744 GCF_019279795.1 Protopterus annectens | reverse complement strand
TTATTTATTTTACATTTGTTGACCGGGATAGTCCAACTGAATATGTGTCCATTTTCAGCAGAGGCCCGGGGAGAAAAGCTCCAAGATCATCGAACATTTAGTAAATGCTAGTTTCAAGCAGATTGCAGTCATAAGCAATACCAGCATTTAGCACATATAGTACTAACTTATTTTAAAACACTTTACAAAACATAACATTGTTTTCAAAGTTGTATATACATAACATTACGTTCAGGTTCAAGACACATTGAGCAGCAGTTATACAATTGACCCTTCCTGAAATGGAGTGGTAGAAAAAAGTTAGAAGTAGTTGAAGGTAAGGTACCTAAGAAATAGAGGGGTTACTAGTCTGGGTTAGTGCAAGGACATAACCAATGAGTTTTGAATTATTTCCTGAGTTTGTTTTTTAATTGAGTTAGTGAGGGTTCTAGGGTCAAGTCAGCTGGGAGTCTGTTCCATGTTTTTCCAATAGAGTTGGCAAACAGCGAGTCCCCAGCTGAGTAGTTAGATTTGTATGTTTGAACTAAGAGTCTAGTGGATGATTGCAGTGGCCGGGTGCTGGTGTGTAGGGTCTGATAATATTTTTTAGTGCAGTTGTATTTGCTGGTTGCTAAAGGACTTTGTGCCAGTATTAGCTGGTTGAACTGTAGTAAGTTAGACAGCTCAAGCCATCGTAGGCGATTTAGGTTGCGACCGTGGTGTGTCCAGTAGGCTGTGCCAGTAGCAAATCTGGCAGTTTGGTTATAGCAGGATGATAGTTTAAGATCTGTTTTGTTTGTTTAACTTGTCATTGGATTTTGAGAGTATTAATGTTAATGTGGAAACACTGCATGTCTTTACAGTGTCTGATAAACAGCTAGTATTTCCTCCAGTGCATTAAATTGTATTTGGATACTGAGTGGAATTTTCTTTCTCCTACCAACACATTTCACTGTATGCCCCTCAGTAACATGTATTTTACTTGGATATGACAGTATTAATGTAGATATAAAAATATGCATAAAAAGTGACAAAACAGCACTTGGTGTTTTCACTTCACTGACATTGTTTCTCACACCATGCCATTGTCACTTGCTTCCTGTCATAAATTGCCATTTCAGTTGGTTAAGAAAGCCAGTTCCAGATAGTATCTTGATGCCAGATGAAGCTGTGGATGATAAATGGAAGTATAGTTTGAAAAAAGTGCTGCTTGGTACCAGTTGTTAAATTGTTATTACTTTGTTTTCTCCAGCCTATAAATGCTTTTTTCCAATCATAGGTTCATAGGTTCATACTAGGCTATCTGCCCTAGGGCATTTATAAGCCTAACCAGAGTGTGTTTGGCTTTCGCCACCCATTTTAAATTAATTTTGCTATGCCTTTTTTTGAGGTTAGTATACTGTGCCTCTGTCTAACAGTGACACAGAAGTGATAGCCGGGGTAAACCTACGATCTCCCATCCACTCATCAAGATTCCTCTTGAAGAGAGTCAATGTGGGACTCTGCCTAACCTGGACTGGGATTTTATTCCAGAGTGAAGGGAGCCTCTGGGTTATGAATCTGTCCCTCCAGCATGTCCTATTTATTTCAGTGCTGAGGTTCAAGTCTCTCGAGCGCGTAGTTCGATGGGATTTGGATTTTCTGAGGTGCAGCATGTCCATTAATTCCGGGTTGGACATGGCTTTATACGTCAGGCACAGATCGCCTCTGAGCAGGTGGTATGCCACTGAGTAGAGCTGGAGTTTCTTTAACCGGGCAGCATATGGCATCTGTTTGAGCCCTATGATCCTCTTGGTGAGGTACTTTTGGGGTCTTTCCAGTTGCTGCAGGTGTCTGGTAAGGTACATCCCAAAAGGGGCATTGTACTCAATTGTGGGCCTGATGAGGGATGAGTAAAGAGGTACGATGACCTCCCACGATCTAGATGTGAATCCCTTCATGATTAGGTGGGCTATATAAAATGTTTTTCTAACCACTTTGGCCACGTGGTTGTCAAATGAGAGATTGCTATCAACTTGGGTCCCCAGGTCCCTAATGACTTCTTCTGTACTTAATGGATTACCACCTATGTGGTAATTTGTGGGCACTTTGTTTTTGCCAAAGGGGATGACTATACACTTTTTGGCGTTTAGCTTGAGGCCATGGCTCTGGCACCAGTTGTCTGTTTCTATGAGGCCCTTTTGGAGGATGCTTGTGTCTGCTGGAGAGTTGATTATGGCCCAGTTTGCAGTCATCTGCGAACTTGGTCAGCCACAGTCCTTCCGTGTTGGCCTGTACCCGAGAAATATATACCGAACAAGAGAGGTCCCAGGACTGAGCCTTGTGGGACGCCACTTGTAACTGGTTTGGAGTCTGACATGGCTCCAGCAATTCTAACCATGTGGGTTCTGTCCTTGAGCCAGTTTGCAACCCATCTAGTGACATAGGAGTTTATATTTAAGCTGGTGAGCTTATCTATAATGCCCGAGTGGGGTATTGTATCGAAGGCTTTCGCGAGGTCCAGGTAGGCTGTGTGGACCACCTTCCCCTCGTCAATGGCCTTGGTGACTGTTTCAAAGAAATCGACCAGGTTTAAGAGGCAGGATCTGCCCATAACAAAGCCAAACTGGGTAGGATCCAGTGTCTGTAGGTCCCCAATATCTTTATTTATGAGGTCCATGATGATCCTTTCCATAGCTTTGCAGACCAAGCTAGTCAGGCTTATGGGGCGATAGTTTCCAGGATCCGTTGAGGCACCACCTTTGTGAAGAGGGACCACTGTTGCTCTAAGCCACTCTTTGGGTACATATCCTGTAGTAAGGCTAAGATTGAACAGTAGTTTTATGTTTGGGTTTAGCTCTTCTTGGAGTTAATTTAGGACACAGCCCGGGACACCATCTGGTCCCATTGATGCTGTGTTTTTTTGTTTTGGAGAGGGCGGCTCTTACCTGAGCATCTGAGATGTCAGGGGGGCAGCACTCTGTTGGGATAGATATTTGCCCTTTTGGGGGGGAGAAGTTTGCACTGAACCTGTCAGCTAGGATGTTGGTAATGTCTGTGGGCTCTGTGTATTTTTTGTCATTTTGGACTAATTCTGAGCATATCTGGGAATTCCCACCCAGGTTCCTAACATAACTAAAGAAAGCCTTGTGATTATCCTTAGTGTCCTGTGCAATTTTTCTCTCGAAGCTAGCCTTAGACGATTTTATGAGTGCCCGTAGTTTTTTGCTAATACTGATCAGAGATGCCTTCCCTTTTTGGGATTTTGCTCTATCATGTAGTAGCTTCCTCCTTCTTTTGTATAGTTTGTTTATGGCTGGGGTCCACCAGACAGGACGTCTGCCTTTGGAGGATTGGGTCTTGGTTTTATTTGGGATTGCATGATCCATGCATTCCTGAAGGTGTTCGTAGAATGCGTTTATAAAGGATTCTGCGGTCTGAGCAGTATTTTCCACAGGCCCGGGGGCTTTGAAGGATTTCACCTCTGTTTTGAGGCGTGTGAAATTTGCTTTAGAGAAGTTTTTCACTGTGGTTTTCTGGGCAGGGGTTGGGGTCGGGATGTGAATATCCAGTGAGATTAGTTTATGGTCTGATCTTACCAGTGAGGGATACACTTCTGGTCTGGAGTATAGTGTCCCCATGTTGGTGATGATCAGGTCCAGTATGTTTTCCCCTCTTGTGGGAGTGGTAACAAGTTGTTCCATAGCTTTTGAGTTTATAAATTCTAGGAACCTTTGGGCTAGGGTGTTGGAGCTAGAGTAATGCTCCCAGTCTATGTTTGGGTAGTTGAAGTCGCCCAATATAATGGTGTTTGGAGAGACCTTCATATTTTCCAGTATTCTCAGGAAGGCCAAGTGGGGTTCCTGTGTTTGGGAGGGTGGTCTGTAGCAGGCTATAAACTGGAAGGCAGTTTTACCCACAGTTAGTTGCACATGGATAGTCTCTGATGCTTCTTGCTGTGCCACCAACCTGGAGGTGTGGGTATCTTTGACGAATATTGATACTCCCCCTCCTTTTGTGGTTCGATCCAAGTTTTGGGGCCGAAAAGCATGGTATGAGGTATAACCTGGTAGTTCTGGGGTGCTCTCGGGAGCCTTGAACCAGGTTTCTGTTACTGCACAGATATCGATGTTCTCCATGCTAAGGAGAGTTTCGAGTGCGTGCATCTTGAGGTTTAGACTTCTGGCGTTGAGTAGCATGACTCTTAGTTTCTTATCCCTTGTGATACCTATGGAGGTGGGTTTGTCTTTTGAGCCTTTCCTAAAAAAGGCACTATGGGGGTAGCAAGAGCCTTTGCCAATATCCGAAAGCCCAGGGGTGACAGGTGCAAGCCGTCCCTAGCGAAGCATCGTGGCTTGTCGAGCATGTCATCCCAGGCTGACAGGCATTGGATCCCCTTTGAATGACACCAACACTTAAGCCAATTGTTGAAATTGATCATCTTGTCTTCATATTGTGGCATCATTCTTGGTGAAGGTAAGATGCTACTCAAGGTCAGGGTCATACCGGCCTGGGCTACATGCTCAGAGAGCTCCTCTATGTCTCTTTTCATGTAGTCCAGGGAGGTACGTCTCAGGTCATTCACACCAGCATGGACAATGACTGAGTCATATTTGTACTTGCCTTGGAGTGACTTGAGTGCTTGTGTTATGTGGCGGATCCTAGCGCTCGACAGGCAGCTCACCGTGACCTTCTCCTTGTTCAGCCTGGTGAGCGGGACGTCAGTGTGCCTGACGATAGAGTCACCTATTACAAGTGTATCAGGTGTGTTGTTTAGCCTTAAGGGCTGTGACTGTTCGGCACACTGGCTTTGTGAGCTATGTGTTGCACATGTTTTGTTTTGGGGTCGCTGTTGCTTGGGTGTCTGCTTTGGAGGTCTCTGCTGCTTAGGCAGATTTTTATTTAGAGCCTCCGAGAATGTTTTTGTGTGTTTATGTGTTTGGTTTGTTGTCGTGGTAGGTCTATGTGAGACTGGAATTGTAGTGAGTGTGGTTTCCTTCTCCTCCTGACTGGTTACGCCAGTACTGAGTTGAGAGACCTTAGCCTCCAGTTTGGCTATATGGTTGCATCTCTCACATGTGTTGGAATTTGTTGGGAGGAGGAGAGGGTTGTCTGTGTACATGAGGCAGTTGTAACATTGCCTCAAGATTCCCAGATTCACCAGCTGGACCGGAGAGGAGATTGACAACTGACCTTTGGACATGCTAGAATAGTATTGGGAATTCCTTTATAATTAAAAAAAAGGGCCAATGGGGAACAAGGTACTCAAGGGGAGTTTGTGAGGGTGTAGTGCTTTTAATTTTTTAGAGCTGACTTATATAATTGCTTTAGTGAGCAAGTGCCAGGTAACTTAAATGCAATGTGCTACAGGTAACTTAAATGCAAAAATGACAAACAGTAACTTTCTTTCAAGTGAAACAAGGAAATAAGTACAGTAAGCAATGCAGATATCACTAGGGATTCACAGAAGTGCTAAAAGGCCACGTTTTAGGTGGAGTTAGCGTTTCAGGGAAATAAACAAACAACAAGCATACAAATAAAGCTAGATTCAGCAGGCCTGGATCTAGTCTATGCTACAGCAAACAAGGTGTACCAATTTCAGTAAGAAACAGTTAGAATATGCAGGCACTATAAGCCTCTAACCAGAAATTCCCTGCTCAGAAGGGCAGAGTCCAGCCTCTCCTCCCACAAGAGTGCAGACCGCAATCCTTCTTAAAGTAAAATAACTGGCCTGAAGCCCAAGTGCTTAAACCAGAACTAATACACTTTGAGTAACAGACACTGAGCTCTCAATCAGCAGTTCCCAACTTAGAAGGATGTAAGCTACCTGTCCTGTCACCACAGTGCAGGCCACAAACCTTCCTAATGTAAAACAACTGGTCTGAAGCCCAAGTGCTTAATCCAAAAGACTTAGAAATGATAGCTACACTTTAATCAAGTTACTACCAGCAGTAATAAATACAACTGAATACTTTAAAGAATGCCTGGATTAGTGCTCAAGTTATACAAACAAAGCTAGATTCAGCAGGCCTGGATCTAGTCTATGCTACAGCAAACGAGGTGTACCAATTTCAGTAAGAAGCAGTTCAAATATGCAGGCACTATAAGCTTTAACCAGAAATTCCCAGCTCAGAAGGATAGAGTCCAGCCTCTCCTCCCACAAGAGTGCAGAACACGAACCCTCTTAATGTAAAATAACTGGCCTCAAGCCCAAGTGCTTAAACCAGAATTAATACACTTTTAGAATAACAGACACTGAGCCCTCAATCAGCAGTTCCCAACTTAGAAGGATGTAAGCTACCTGTTCTGCCACTACAGTGCAGACCACAAACCTTCCTAATGTAAAACTGGTCTGAAGCCCAGGTGCTTAAACTAAAAAGCTTACAATGAGTTACACCAAGCAGTAATAAATACAATTGAGTACTTTTAAGATGACGCAAAAGCAAAATAAAGTAGGAAAAAATACAAATACAGTAAAAGCAGATACTTTTTTTTTTTTTTTTTTTTTTTGGGAAAGAGAGAAAGAAAAGAGAGAAAGGAGTAGCAGAAACTAAGCTGATTGGCCTTCTCAAATGCTCTCCCTGTACTGGATAGAATGAGGTAATGACACTAGACTGGGAGGAGGGTCCCAGATCAAATTTACACTAGGGGCGGGCAACTGCAAAGCCACCAACTATAAAAACACTATACCAACAGGGAGGGGGGGGGGTGGGAAACAAACAGCAGAACTGTTACTCACAGCTGAAAAGCAGCAGTGAGCCTTTAAATGAAAGTTTTAAACAGCTAAAGGAGCCACTAGAAAAAAGGAGTTTAACTGCAACAAGTTATCATAAACAAACAACCCAACAGATGCTTAATAAGAGTGGACAATTTCCAGTTAATACCTCACACACAGTGAAACTAGCTAGAAAAAATACACAGTACACAAAGTGCTATAAACAACAAAGAAATAAAGAACAAAATAAACAAAAAACAGGATACTTAATGTTATATATTGTAGCTCCGAGTTTGCTCAGTGTCCTTCCTTCGATCAGCTCACTGTAAATGCTTTAGATCTTCCTACCTCTCCTCAACTCACTGATTTTTCTCAACTAAAGAGTAGCTAAATGCCATGTGTCAGATATTAGATGATGGTAACACAAGACTTCAAGTAAATCCCCACTAGTGTGCAAGAGACAGCAAAATCAAGGTGTCCTTCCTTGATCACTGGTGCAGTATAGTTTGCATATGGGAAGTATCTTGCCAAGGGTACCATATGCCCAGCCAGCATACCAAAGTTATGCACCTTCCTTTCATGCCTTCTGTCTAGGCATATGGGAAAAAAATCCTGAGAACATTTTCTGCTTGCCTAAACAGCGAGACATTGCTTTTGCTTCTGTCAGCCATACAGATCATTTTCCTTTATATGTGGGCAGATAAATATCCTCATTGAGGAACATTCCTCTTAAATTCATTTTTTAACTAAGTAGTAATTTTTTTCATGTCAGCTAGGAGAGTAAATGTGATTTCGGGAAGCAGATACCTTCTAAAGTTAGTCATACTAAACCATTATTCTGCTTGGGACCCAGTCACAACTGTGAAGAGTGCTCAGTTTATTATTCATGTGTTACTAAAACCTTAAGTAGTCTATTAACTTGCCTTAGAATTTACCTGGAAAACTAGAAACTCAAGGAGCTCGTGCAGAGTAGGATTGCCTCCAAATCTTCTCAGTTGTATTTCCCTCAGTAGCTAAGAAAGAGGTTTAAAAATTTGAAGTCGAAGCTTCTGTTGTCCTTTCAGACTCGCATCTCTGCTGTGGTTCTTGATGAACCCTCAAGGCATCTGGTGTTACTGCTACTCCAACTGTCATGGTGCCATTGTAGGAGTGTCATGGTGCCATTGTAGGAGGTTAAGGTGCAGCATCTCAGCACATCCTGAACAACCATTCAGGTGGCTGGTTTGCATACCTCAAATTTTGATTTGAGAGGAGATTCCTGGTACCCTTACTGATGTATGTCATGGGGTCTGATACCCCCCAATATGTACATGCTGATGCTTCCAAGAAAAAGGAATGGAGGGTTAAACATACTTGCCTTCCACACCTTCTCTTTTTGGAGATGCACAAAAGGAGTGGTATGACTTTTCCCGGGGTCTGTATAAGGCAGTCCTATCCTTAACATCCCCCTCAATTCTTCCCTCTTACTTCTTCCTCCACTCATGAGAATGAGAGGCATTTCTCTTTTGAAGAGGAATGTTAGGAGACAGATGTAGATTCTCTGGGTTATTCCTTCTACACCCATTCCCAAGTTGTTTTTTATAAGTCTGAGGAAGAGGATACCACATCTCCAGACTCTCTCCCTTAGAGAGCTTTCCTTCGGAGATACAATCTTGAAAATGATGCAGCATTTTCAGTGGGAGGGTAAGTCGGCATCTGTAATGCAAAAAATATATTATGACTTGTATTTGGGAGTCACTGAGCATTTTGTAGTTCCACCTGTGTTATAGACTTAACAGGGTACCTTTGCCACAGCTTCCTCAAACTCAGAATCCCAACCTCCACCCCCCCCCAAAAAAAAAAAAAACTGATAGGATTTATAAGATTACAGAATTCATTTATAAAAACCTTCTTCAAACCCATCAGTGGTTTTATTTGTTTAACATTTGTTTACAGGGAAAGTCCGACTGGGACATAGCTCATTTTCAGCAGAGACCCAGGGAGAAATGCTCCAGACTTCTGTAGAATCTGACAAGCCTACCTAATGATAAAAACTATAGGGCTACAAATAGGTACAGAAAGAAAGTGTATTCTTCTGCTACATTTTCTTTCAATGTCATAAGCTATTAATTCCATTTGATCAAATATCTTTTATCTATTTTGGGTGATGTGCAGATTACTATCAGATATGCCAGACTCAAACAATATATAGCCTCTGTGCTGTCTTAGCTTAATTCTGCCTTCCTAGTAGCTAGAGGCATTTCTAAGTGCATTTATGATGCTGAAGATGCATTTTATATAACTGGTGTGCTACCTGATCTGTTTCAAGGAGGTATTGATTTTTGAGGTTGTCATCTTTACCAGAAGATGTCATATGCAGGTTTTTGGGTGTCCCTCAAGATAGGGAAAAACTCTTTGACCCCGATGTTACTGAAATCTTCAAAAACCTGCAGAAAAGAGGTAACACTATGCAGTATTTTAATGCTGATTTTTCTTTCTCCTTTCCCTAAATTCCAGGGAAATTATCCTTCCAAGGCTGGACCATTTTCTCAAAAGGAACAGAAACCACAACTAAAGTGTAAAAAGTACTCCCAAAAGAAATTCCAGTAGAAATCCGTCAGATTTCAAAGGAACTAAGGATACCTTTCCAGACAGATCAAACAGTTTGTGACGGTCTTAATCTTCTCATTCTCCCAAAGCCCTTAATGTGACATTTGATGTTAGGATTATGTTACCATTCAGACACCCATTCTCTGAGGATGTGATTACAGGTGTTACAGGAGGCTAGAAAACCTGCTACAAATCTTGTTTCCAAATGGAAGAGTTTTTCTGTATGGTGCTAAAAGAAAAATTGAGACCCATATCATATGGGTATTCCAATTGATCTCTCATCTGTATAAGCTGGTCATCTCAGGACTGGCATATTTGTCAGCTGTCTCCAGTTGCTTAGAGTAAAACATTTTTTGAAAGGTGGCGTCCTCATCAGGCCACCAAGGAATTCTGTTCCTTCTCCTTGTGACTAGAATTGTATTTTGAAAAACTCAACTCTCACTTCTTTTGAGACTACCTCCTCCTCTTCCTCTGTAAATGTACATGTAAGACACTCCTGCTGGTATCCCTTACCTCAAGAAACAGTCTTTGAGTTACAAACCCTTATGACTTCTCTCTTTCTCATTTTTGTCAAGAATATGGTATTCTTTTGGACTAACCCTTCATTTGTACTTATAGTTGTCAATGAAATATTTCTAAACCAGTTTATAAACCTGCCAACTTTCTTACCCAATCCCAGAAATAAGGGAGAAATAATTTTGTTTTTATTAATGTTCATAAACATCTCAGATTTTATCCTGACACAACTAAAAGTATTAGAAAATCTGATCAACTATTTCCTTTCTGGGTAAAAAAGCTGGGTTGTACAGGCTCTGCTTTTGCTGTTTCCTTTTGTTATTCCTTCCAAGGCAGGTAAAAGCCCATTCCAGTAGAATTTTAGCTTTTTTTTGGTGCCTTTTTCAATGGCCTGAACTAAAAATCCATTTTTGAAACAGACACTTGGACTTGCATTCATACATTTACTAGGCGCTATAAAATTGATGCCTTTTGTAGGACCCCAGGACCAGAACTGGTTTCACTACATCCTTCCTCCAAGGAATTCTGGACTTCAGTTCCACAACTCAGTCCTCTTCCCACACATGTTAAAAAGCTTTTAAGAATCTTCCCATATCTAATCAATACTGCAGCAGTGATCAAAGAAAAACAAAGTGCAGTTGTGTAAGAACATATTGCAACTGTAGATGTGCGAGTAGTTCACTGTTGCAGTAGTGGCACCTTGGCACCCTCCCTCCCTTTTTTTTTTTATAAATTTTCTGTTCCCTCCTGCATGCAGTGGAATTGATATACCTTTCCCCTCTCCTAGTTGTCATATCTTTCTCTCTCACCTCACTTCTCTTCTGGTCTAGGGCAAGACAGTCCTGAGGATTTTGGTGCCTGTACACCCTTTATCTAGCTCTTCACATTCACACACTTCAGTCATGTGTTGGACATACAACATGAGAAGAATGTGCCCAAGCATTGGTATGGTAGCCAGATTCATGTAATCAGCACTGCAACAGTTATCTACTCCGACATGTACTGTTCTGATAAGTTCTTGCACAACTGTACTTTCATGCAGGAGGATATTCCTTGAACCATGTTTTCTGTCTGTGATATTCTTGGTATTAAATTAAAGGGAAAGGAAACACTTTGTGATGAGAACAACTTGGAATTTGGGTAGAGTTGTCCTTTAAATCATTTTTTTTCCTTTTAAGATGTAGCCTCCAAAGTTAATGACCCAGGCAACTTAGTGTCTTAATCAAATTTGTTTGTAAATGTAACTTTAAGGAGTTTCACTTTGAATATTGTCTTCTGCCCTAGCTGTTTTGATGTCTGTGTTTCTGTGATTTTAAGGTTTTAGTTAATTTCATTATGTCAGGGTGGGGTATTGAAGTACTTGAATGGGATTGTTGGGAGGCTGATAGAGAAATACCGCCTGCATAACTGAAGGCAGTGAAGTTGTTCAGTGGGACAGAGGTGAGGTTATCACTAGTGAAAACATCCAGACAGGCTGTAGTTATCTGATTGTATGGAAGAAGTGTGAAGATGATTTTCTTGAAAAAATGTTGCTGTCAAAAGGAATTCTGATAAGTTAAAGGTCTAAATAATGTTTTGCTCTAGGTCTTAGCCACCTATGCCTCCAGGCGTACACCTCATTACAAGGATAAACCCGTGCTGGTCTCTTTTAGAGAAAATGCATTTTGGCAAGTGCAAATTTTGAAAAACTGTTCCATCACACTTATGACCCGATGTAATGAGCTCACCTGAGCAGACTGCTATCCAGAGAAGATAGAAATAATAACAGAAACTGTGTTTCCCCAATAATGCAGATGACTACAATAGTAAAGTCAGTAGTCCAGTAGTTGGTACCCAGAGCTTGTTGTCAAGGCAATCAACAAATCTGGAAGTGTTTTTCAGATGATGATCAGGAGTGAGAAAGAAAGATTAATGTATTAGAGGATGAAAATTACTAGAGATTTTCAATGAAACACCTACAAATGTTTATTGAAGTGAGTGGTCCCTTTGCTGACGGTATGTTCTCTGTCTGACTTGTCTGTGTCTTCAGTATTTAATGCCTTGGAACCTTTAACAAGAACCAGAACAGAAGTCCCTTCACACTTTATACTGTCAAACCTGCTGCATTGAGAAGATGCCTTTGGACTTGTGAAGTTAGCTCAATATTAAACTGCTTTGTACATTTATGGATGGCTTGTAACATTGCAAGCAAAATAAATATACTTAGAGATAAACTAACTTTGCCAACTACAGACAAAACAAACCTCAGTTGTTTTTGTCACCACATCAATAATTTAACTAAACCAGAAAATGAAAACAAGCTTCTACAAATCCTTGTGGTTGTAGTGACAGAGCCACATACTCGTAAAGGAGAACTGAACCCACAGACTCAAAAAACATGTTTATTTCATCATGGTTTGGCATTTCCTGCATTTTAACACCACTCTGGGACTATTTACAGGTTTTTAAATATTTTTATACATAATTTCTGAGTCTGACCACATGGGGTCTAGCATCTTGAAGTAATTCTGATTTGTTTAGTCTGCCTCTAGGTATCACAAAATGCAGCGCTCGTCTGTAACAAGTTACATCACGCATTCTTCTTTCTTCCTAAAGCTCCTGTCACTGGATTGATTTTACATGCATACACTGCTTTCTTTAAGTCAGTTAGGTAACGTTTCATGCCATTCAATGGCTACTTAAAACACAAACAATGCAAATGCCACAGAACAGACTTTCAAAGTGTTTTTTTACTGCTGCTACTTTTAAGAATGGCTAAACTGCATTTTTTTGAGAAGCCTGAATTGTACTAGTTTGACTCATCTCTTATCCCCTTTCACACCTAACTTCCCTAGCTTTCAAAGTGCTAAGGGTAATTTGAGCTTTCATCTGCTGTGATTGACGGCTCACTGCAGGAGACTTGACTCATGTACTGCTTCCTTGTTCTAGCTGTTGCTTTCTGTATGGGTAGGGGAAGCACCAGAGAGCTGTGACATCACAGCATGGGTGGGTTTTTAGGACAATCATGGTGATGTCAGTTTGGGGAGGCAACTGGCCAGAAAACTACCTGTATTCAATGGCCTTGATGACATCAATGAATTGAAGACTGCAGCAAGGGCGGGATAAAAGTTTTTTGAAAGTGAAACCACCACAGCATAGTAAGTTACTGTTCTAGTGGAGGAAACAGTAAATTTTAAATGCTTTGTTGTTTATTAATAGCAGGGACAATAAATAGGGAGAAGGAGGACAGAGGAGATGAGCATGTACTAACAGAGTCCCATTGTCCTTTAATAGGTACTTTGCATTCACAGCAACCATCATAGCGCAACATTGCCACTCATGTCGCAACACTGACACCTCCCCACAGAACAGAATAGGGTCCAAATGGAGACAGAAAATCAGCAAGAGAAGGTAGTATTGCTAGAACTGAATTTGAGTCTTTGTGAGAATCTTCACACCATAGACCCTGTTTTTACAAAAAAAAAAAAACCACTGATGTGTAGATAGTTTTATACATCAATAAAAAAATAGACTGAATGTACAAATGCCAAGATCAAAAGTGTCCATTCCTGGTAAATGCACTCTTGCCAGGACTGGAAAAAAAGGTTGTGTAGAATCCTCCAGATATAGAAAGATTCCTGTGACAGACGGGGTCGGTGTTATCATTTTGGGTGCCCCCAGCAGATGTCAAGCTGGAGGCCACCTAAGCACTTCCAGTCTATGTATCAGCCTATCGCTGATACCCCTCCTAAACAACCTTTTAGTTCATGCTGAAAACTGAATGACCTGTAGCTACAGTGCTCTTAATTACAACAGGCCTGTGTACCACACTGTGTTGGCCCATCTCACAAAGGGATATTATTTACAGATACTGGAATTTAGTTGCAGTTGCACCAATGATACATTGCAGGAACTCTATGTACAGGTCTGGACTTGGGTGAAATGGCATCCTAGGCCTACTGTTTCAACCACCCTACACACACACACACTATACCCTCCCCTCGATCGCCCCTCCCTCCATCTTGGGCTTCCCGTGCAATGCACGTTACTTTTTTCTTCCTTTTCTCAAGTTGTGCTTTACTCTTCAGCTTTTTCAGGAAGCCATATCTTCTTATATGCTCTGAACTGCATTTTAAAGTTTTTTTTTTCTTTTTACACGATCTTTTCATCCATTGATGGCTTGAACAGAAATTTTCCTTGCATCCTGTTAACACACCTTTCCTGACCAAGTAAGCACAGTAATAACCATTTAGGAAATAATTCAGTTAAGCCAGAGCCACCAGAAGCCACTGGGTTATGCATGTTCTGAAATGCATTTAGAGCATTTTCCCAACTTTTTAATCCAGGTTGTACCAAAGGCTTAATATTCAAAGATGACAAAATAGTGACTCACAATAAACTAACAAGCCAGATGCTATCTGGGATGTACAGGT
This sequence comes from Protopterus annectens, assembly GCF_019279795.1. NCBI lineage: Eukaryota > Metazoa > Chordata > Ceratodontiformes > Protopteridae > Protopterus > Protopterus annectens. Next base: position 71,510,554 of record NC_056740.1, on the reverse strand, counting down.
CCTATCTTGGAACTGCCTTCCTCCCTAACCCCCCCCCCCCAAAAAAAAAAAAAACTGACTTATGTATCTTTCTGGTGTTAGACTGGGATGAAAGCAGAGGTTCAAATTTCTACAGTCTTGTATTTCAGGTGAATTCTGACATACATATACATAGCATGCCTCCTCATTCCTCAATCCAAACTGTCAAAGGCAGCTACCTGCTTACTGCATTTAAGTTACCTGTAACACATTGCATTTAAGTTACCTGGCACTTGCTCACTAAAGCAATTATATAAGTCAGCACTAAAAAATTGAAAGCACTACACCCTCACAAACTCCCCTTGAGTACCTTGTTCCTCATTGGCCCTTTTTTTCAATTATAAAGGAATTCCTAATACTATTCTAGCATGTCCAAAGGTCAGTTGTCAGTCTCCTCTCCAGTCCAGCTGGTGAATCTGGGAATCTTGAGGCAATGTTACAACTGCCTCATGTACACAGACCACTCTCTCCTCCTCCCAACAAATTCCAACACATGTGAGAGATGCAACCATATAGCCAAACTGGAGGCTAAGCTCTGTCAACTCAGTACTGGCGTAACCAGTCAGGAGGAGAAGGAAACCACACTCACTACAATTCCAGTCTCACATAGACCTACCACGACAGAAAACCAAACACATAAACACACAAAAACATACTCCTTGAGGCTCTAAATAAAAATCTGCCTAAGCAGCAGAGACTCCAAAGCAGACACCCAAGCAACTGCTATCCCAAAACAAAACACGTGCAACACATAGCTCACAAAGCCAGTGTGCCGAACAGTCACAGCCCTTAAGGCTAAACAACACACCTGATACACTTGTAATAGATGACTCTATCGTCAGGCACACTGACGTCCCGCTCACCAGGCTGAACAAGGAGAAGGTCACGGTGAGCTGCTTGTCGGGCGCTAGGATCCGCCACATAACACAAGCACTCAGGTCACTCCAAGGCAAGTACAAATATGACTCGGTCATTGTCCATGCTGGTGTGAATGACCTGAGACGTACTTTCCTGGACTACATGAAAAGAGACGTAGAGAAGCTCTCTGAGCATGTATCCCAGGCCGGTATGACCCTGACCTTGAGTAGCATCTTACCCTCACCAAGAATGATGCCACAATATGAAGACAAGATGATCAATTTCAACAGTTGGCTTAAGTATTGGTGTCATTCAAAGGGGATCCAGTGCCTGTCAGCCTGGGATGACGTGCTCGACAAGCCACGATGCTTCGCTAGGGACGGCTTGCACCTGTCACCCCTGGGCTTTCTGATATTGGCAAAGGCTCTTGCTTCCCCCATAGTGCCTTTTTTAGGCAAGGCTCAAAAGACAAACCCACCTCCATAGGTATCACAAGGGATAAGAAACTAAGAGTAATGCTACTCAACGCCAGAAGTCTAAACCTCAAGATGCATGCACTTGAAACTCTCCTTAGCATGGAGAACATCGATATCTGTGCACTAACAGAAACCTGGTTCAAGGATCCCTAGAGCACCCCAGCGCTACCAGGTTATACCTCATACCATGCTTTTTGGCCCCAAAACTTGGACCGAACCACAAAAGGAGGGGGAGTATCAATATTCGTCAAAGATACCCACACCTCCAGGTTGATGACACAGCATGAAGCATCAGAGACTATCCATGTGCAACTAACAGTGGGTAAAACTGCCTTCCAGTTTATAGCCTGCTACAGACCACCCTCCCAAACCCAGGAACCCCACTCGGCCTTCCTGAGAACACTGGAAAATATGAAGTTCTCTCCAAACACCATTATATTGGGCGACTTCAACTACCCAAATGTAGACTGGAAGCATTACTCTAGCTCCAACACCCTAGCCCAAAGGTTCCTAGAATTTATAAACTCAAATGCTGTGGAACAACTTGTTACCACTCCCACAAGAGGGGAAAACATACTGGACCTGATCATCACCAACATGGGGACTCTATGCTCCAGACCAGAAGTGTATCCCTCGTTGGTAAGATCAGACCATAAACTAATCTCACTGGATATTCACATCACGACCCCAACCCCTGCCCAGAAAACCACAGTGAAAAACTTCTCTAAAGCAAATTTCACACTCCTCAAAACCGAGGTGGAATCCTTCAAAGCCCCCGAGCCTGTGGAAAATACGGCCCAGACCGCAGAATCCTTTATAAACGCATTCTGTGAACACCTTCAGGAATGCATGGATCATGCAATCCCAAATAAAACCAAGACCCAATCCTCCAAAGGCAGACGTCCTGTCTGGTGGACCCCAGCCATAAACAAACTATACAATAGAAGGAGGAAGCTACTACATGATAGAGCAAAATCCCAAAAAGGGAAGGCATCTGTGATCAGTATTCGCAAAAAACTATGGGCACTCATAAAATTGTCTAAGGCCAGCTTCGAGAGAAAAATTGCACAGGGCACTAAGGATAATCACAAGGCTTTCTTAAGTTATGTTAGGAACATGGGTGGGAATTCCCAGATATGCTCAGAATTAGTCCAAAATGACAAAAAATACATCGAACCCACAGACATTGCCAACATCCTAGCTGACAGGTTCAGCGCAAACTTACCCCCCCCCCCCCACCAAAAGGGCAAATATCTATCCCAGCAGAGTGCTGCCCCCCTGACATCTCAGATGCTCAGGTAAGAGCCGCCCTCTCCAAAGCAAAAAACACAGCATCAATGGGACCAGACGGTGTCCCGGGCTGCGTCTTACATGAACTCCAAGAAGAGCTAAACCCAAACATAAAACTACTGATGTTAAGTTGTCAATCTCGCCTTCATTCTTGCTGGATGGGTTCATAGCCGATCCTTGGCTCCAACTCTGCCTATACTAAAGCTCGAGAGCTATTTATACCGGCTCGAGGCTACCCTATGTCCCACAATGCTAGGCATTAACTACCCAGATCTCGTTTGCCGCTTACAGCTGCGAGGTGCGTTTATTACCGGTTCTTCAGGTTAGATAATTTAATTCTTAAATCTCTTCCTTTTAGTCAGTTTTTCAGTTAGTTTTTAGTTAGCGACCATCCCATTAGCTTCCCTTCATAGCTAATCCCCCTTCCGGTCCCTTTTTAATCCTTATTCTAACTCCCTTTTTGGTTAGGGTTAGGCCTTTGGGCCTATTCTTCTTTCTTTAACCTGTCAGTTTAGTTTTGTGTGACTGACTTAGCTTGTATTAAAGGGTGTCTGTGCGTGTGTGTATTTTTGTATTTTTTAGGATGTCTAAAGACACCAGGGTCTCAGGCTTCAAGAAGTGTGATTGGTGCTGTCAGAAAATGTCGCTGACAGACGGTCACACTTCCTGTGTTTATTGCCTGGGCCCTCTGCACCTGCAGGACTCTTGTTTGGTCTGTCATGCGTTCAGTCCAAGAGTCCTGCAGGAACGCAGAAATAAGTTAATTTTGAGGGGCTTGTTAAAGCCTGAAGGTTCCCCGACCAAGACATCGTCGGGGAAGCCATCTAAGCCGTCGGCCCCGTGTTCAGAGCCTTCGACTGGTGGTGCTCTGGCTGTTGTCACATCGGCTCCGGCTGGAGCCGATGCTTCCAAGACACAGTCTTCCTCATTGGCTCCGGCTGGAGTCGACGTTCCTCAAATTCGAGTCTGAGCCGATGATTCTAGGACTCAGTCGGCGCCGATAGTGGTGTCGGCGCCATCTGCGAGCCGTAAACGGTCCCGGTCTCTGTCCTTGGAATCTGTTCACTCTGTTGTGTGGTCTCCCTTACTCTCGGAGCAGAGCCATCAAACCCATTCCTCCAGGTCTTCCAGGCTCTCAAACCATGACCTTGAGAGGGTGGTTAGTAGTAGTAGACTTCTTAAGTCTCAGGCACTAGCCCAAATGCTCCATAGCCCTTCTCAACAGACAGTGGCTATTCCCACCCCATCTTCGATTCCTCCTCCGACTCTTCCTCTGAGTTCGGAGCCGGAGCTTGTGGGAGCCGTGGCTATCGACACGTCGGAGCCGATACCTCACCTTTCGGCTCTGTCGTCGGCTCCGGTCTCTTCCATGGTCCCATCCTTGGAGGGATCCGGGCGCATGGACTTCCTCGTCGGCTCCGAGAGGGCGAGTGGCATCGGACCCTTGTCTGACCCCATTCTCCCTCTCGGAGCTTCAGCGCTGGTAAGTTCGGCCCCGGCATCGGCTTCAGAGCCGTCCCTCTCGGTGCCGGGTAGGGGTCCTTATCTCTTCGGATCGGGGACCTTCTACCCTGCCTGATAGGGGCGCCTTCGAAGTCATGAGGAGTGTGCTGGCCCCTGTGCCTGCTCCACGGTCGGCTCCCTCAGCTCCTCCCTCTGTAGTGCGTGCTGTGGTCTCTACCCACCCTCTCATTCCTGACCGTAGCGATCCAATGCCTCAGGTTTCCCCATTGGGAATATCCTCCTCTTCCGAGGTTTCCCCTGATCCGTCAGGGGAACCCCCTCGGAAGAGGAAATGTAAGAGGAAGCATGTGGACTCCGAGTCCATTACATCGGATACTGACTTGGATGAGTCGGAAGGGTCCCCACGGTCCCCCTCTGAGGATGTCTCTTTTTCAGACATCCTTCAGATCCTGAAGCAGACTGGGAACTGGTCTACCTTTAATCCTTCCGAGAACGAGTCAGTTTACCTAGAGGCATTTGGCTCTCGCCCTTCCATCTCCTGGGTGTCTCCGCCCTTTGACCCCCTCATGGAAGTGGTGGAGCGGAAGGTATGGACGGCCCCTGATATGATGGAACCCACCCCACGGAGGCCTTCCAAATTCATAACAACCCCTTCGGACAAACAGTTTTTAGCCAAGGGTGTCCCGGTTGACGCCATGGTGGTGGATATAGCCACTAAGAAGGAACTGGCTGATCCTTCAGTGCCTGTCCATCCTCCTAACAAGGAGTCTAGGACTATGGATAGGTACGGCAAGCGGATGTTTTCTTCAGCGACCTTTGTCATGCGGTCGCTGAATTATCTGTGCCACTTCACCCGCCTTCAAAGAGACATGCTCAAAGAAGTGGGTGAGGTCTTACAGGATCCAACAGCTGCGGGGTCTCAGGACAAAATAAACTCCCAGCTGGCAACCCTGAATTCCATTGTCAACTCCTCCATGCGGCGTATTTCCAATGCGGCCGATAGGGCGAGTAGAGCTGCAGGCACAGGCGTGGCCTTACGGCAACACGCCTGGATGCGGCTTTGTAACTTTGCAGACCCCTTTAAGGCATCCTTCACTAATTCCCCCTTTGACGGTTCAGCTTTGTTTGGACCTCAGGTGAAGGATACTTTGACCCGATGCGAGCTAGAAGGCAAGACTCTCTGCCGTGGGAGTCCGTTTTTCCACCCCGTCTAGACCATACCCTAAGGGTCAGAAGGGTGGGAAGATGTGGTTCCGTAAACCACAAGAGGTCGCGCCTGACGCAAGAGGTCAGTTCCCCTCTAGAGGCAGGGGGGGGGACAATAACAGACGCCGCCCTAGGGGCAGAGGAGGTCTGCAAAATCAGGGTAGCAGAGAGTCTCTTTCTGACAAACCCTTCCAGCATCCCTGAGAAGCTGCCCGTCTGTCCGCCTTCGGAGGAAGGTTATCACTGTACCCAGAAGCCTGGCTTTCACTCACCCAAGACAAATGGGTACAGTCAATCATATCCGAGGGTTACAAAATCCCCTTTATCCACACCCCAACTCAGCCAAAAGGACCCCTTCCAGATGTTCCACCCAGTCTAAGGGAACAAGCAGTACTAGAAATATCAAAACTGCTAATAAAAAGAGCCATCCAACCAGTCCCAGCAGACCAACAAGGATCCGGAATCAACTCCAAGTTCTTTTTGGTACCAAAAAAGACAGGGGACTGGAGACCAATATTGGATCTCAGCAGACTAAACAAGTCTGTAAGAAGAACGAAGTTCCGGATGGTCACGCTACAGTCCATTCTACCCTTTCTGGGTCAGGACAATTGGATGTGCTCAGTAGACCTTCAGGATGCGTACTACCACATGAAAATGCACAGGCGCTCCAGGAGGTTTCTCTGCTTCCGGCTGGGAGCCAGTCATTATCGGTTCAGAGCCATTCCCTTTGGTCTCACTACAGCTCCCCGAGTGTTCACCAAATGCATGGCAGCAGTTACGGCTCATCTGAGGCGTCAAGGATTCCAGGTGTTTCCATACCTAGATGACTGGCTCCTCACTGCCACCACCAGGCGTCAACTTCTTCTCTCCAGAGATTACACCATTCATACTTGCAAAGGGCTAGGTATCTCCACAAATTTCGAAAAGTCTGCCTTGTCGCCTTGTCAGTCTATTACCTTCATAGGCGCCACCTTGGACACAGTCCGGCTGTCCGCAAAACTAACCGAGCAAAGAGTTCTAGATATTCGCAGGCATGTTCACATCCTTCTTCAGAACAACAAAATCCAAGCCAGGGTTGTCCTGAAGATATTAGGTCTCATGGCGGCAACCATTACTCTACTTCCCCTCGCTCGCTTTCATATGCGGATCCTTCAATGGATGTTTTTTTCCAAGTGGTCCTTTCAACAACTTCCAATGTCACACAACATCTTAATAACCCTGTCTTGCAAGAAACACCTTTCTTGGTGGATGGTCTCCCCTCAAGTCTTTCAGGGCAGACCATTTGTTCCTTCTCCCCCGGTCGCCACGGTGACAACGGATGCCTCCCTGATCAGGTGGGGGGTGGGGCATTTTCAGGGCAGGACGGTCCAGGGCACATGGCAACCTTTCGAGTGCCACCTGCACATAAATGTCTTGGAGATGAGAGCAGTACTTTTAGCGTTGCAAGCCCTTCAGGACTCTCTTCTTATCGGGACTATTGCAGTTCAGACGGACAATATGTCCGTAGTGTGGTACATCAACAAGCAGGGCAGAACCAATTCCTATCCCTTATGTCGAGAGGCTCTCAGACTTTGGCAGTGGGCGATCTCCTGTCAGCGGTTTCTGATAGCAACGCACATCCCCGGGAAGTCCAACATCATAGTGGACAGGTTGAGCAGAACCATTCTCATACCACACGAGTGGTCTCTCAAACAAGCAGTAGTGGAGAAAATTTTTCAGAGATGGGGTCGACCTTGCTGCGACCTTTTTGCAACACCTCAAAACAGCAAGTGCCACGACTTCTTCACTCTCTTCCCTCTTCCGGCCACCCCCCCAGAGACGCTCTAGTCCGCGATTGGCCCCGGGGACTTCTGTATGCCTTTTCCCCCTTTCCATTAATCACTCAGTTGATTCAGAAAGCTACCGCTGTGAGAGCCACCATGATCCTCATTGCTCCTTACTGGCCTCGTCAGATATGGTTTCCTTTCCTGCATCGTTACCTCTTGGGGCAGCCCTGGCATCTGGACCCAGTGCCAGATCTCTTGACCCATCAATCGAGACAGCTGCACCACTCCCTCCAATCTCTCAACCTCACAGCTTGGTTGCTCCAATTCCAACCCTAGCCAGGCTTCCCCTTATTTCCCATTCTGTGTGTGACATACTTATAGCTTCCCTAAAGTCATCTACCAGGAGGATTTATGCCAGCAAGTGGAAGCGTTTTTCCTTCTGGGCAGGAGCTAGGAATATAGATCATTTTACTGCCCCTATCCAATCAGTCCTAGACTTCCTAGCCGAATTGTTTCAGTCAGGGCCTTCTTTCTCCACCATCAGAGTACAGTTAGTGGCTATTTCGAACTTTCATGCAGGCTTTTCAGACTCCAGTATCATGTCCCGTAAGCTTTGTAAAACCTTTCTTAAAGGTAACTTTTTGCTTAAGCCCCCAATCAGGGACCCCCCACCGCAGTGGGACTTAAATTTGGTTCTAGCTTCCTTGATTCTTCCCCCCTTTGAACCTGCGGCTTCCTGCTCCTTGAAGTTGCTATCTTGGAAAACTGTTTTTCTAGTCGCCATAACATCTGCGAGAAGAGTATCAGAACTTCAGGCCCTTTGCATTCGTCCACCATATCTAGTTTTCCAGAAAGACAGAGTGTCCCTTAGGACTAATCCGTCCTTTTTACCCAAGATTTCTTCTGAGGCGAATCTAAACCAGACTATCGATCTTCCAGTTTTCTTCCCCAACTACTCCAACAGAGCGGAACAAAAGCTGCATTTTCTGGACGTTCATCGTCAACTCCGTTACTATCTGGATAGAACCAAGCAAGCTAGGAAATCTGAGCAGCTCTTCCTATCTTATGCGGCAGGGAAGAAAGGCCTTCTACTGTCAAGGCCCAGGGCTCACTCAACTAGAGCATTAGCCACGTCAATAGCTTTTCAGGCTAGATTACCAATAGATTCCATTTGTGTGGCAGCCACTTGGGCCTCCCCTCGTACCTTTATCTTTCATTACAAATTAGACATGGCCTCACGAAGCCGGGCTAATTTTGGTTCCACCGTTCTCAAGAGTCTGTTCCAATGAGCCACCCAGGGTGAAGGTGCTAGGGACGCGGTCCCATCCAGCAAGAATGAAGGTGAGATTGACAACTTAACATTGAGAAGTTATGTACCTACCATAACGTTCCGTGTCAGTTGTCTTCTCGCCTTCTTTCTTGCATCCCACCCCCCATCCCCCTAGCCTGGACAGACCTACGATCCTTGGGGATCTTCTCCTTGCCTCCGTTTTGCCCCCTTGGCTATCCCTACTGGTAGCTATAGGTCTAGTTGACTTTCGAGTGAGGTTTCCTCTCCTCCTTTTGTTGGAGAGCAGAACTGCTATGGTTTCAGCTATCAAACGAGATGTGGGTAGTTAGCGCCTAGCATTGTGGGACATAGGGTAGCCTCGAGCCGGTATAAATAGCTCTCGAGCTTTAGTATAGGCCGAGTCAGAGCCGAGGATCGGCTCCGAACCCATCCAGCAAGAAAGAAGGCGAGAAGAAGACAACTAACATGGAACGTTATGGTAGGTACATAACTTCTCATTCAATCTCAGCCTTACTACAGGATATGTACCCAAAGAGTGGTTTACAGCAACAGTGGTCCCTCTCCACAAAGGTGGTGCCTCAACGGATCCTGGAAACTATCGCCCCATAAGCCTGACTAGCTTGGTCTGCAAAGCTATGGAAAGGATCATCATGAACCTCATAAATAAAGATATTGGGGACCTACAGACATTGGATCCTATCCAGTTCAGCTTTGTTAAGGGCAGATCTTGCCTCTTAAACCTGGTTGATTTCTTTGAAACAGTCACCAAGGCCATTGACGAGGGGAAGGTGGTCCACACAGCCTACCTGGACCTCGCAAATGCCTTCGATACAATACCCCACTCGGGCATTATAGATAAGCTCACCAGCTTAAATATAAACCCCTATGTCACTAGATGGGTTGCAAACTGGCTCAAGGACAAAACCCACATGGTTAGAATTGCTGGAGCCATGTCAGACTCCAAACCAGTTACAAGTGGCATCCCACAGGGCTCATTCCTGGGACCTCTCTTGTTCGGTATATATTTCTCTTAGGTACAGGCCAACACGGAAGGACTGTGGCTGACCAAGTTCGCAGATGACTGCAAACTGGGCGCCATAATAGACTCTCCAGCCGACACAAGCGTCCTCCAAAAGGGCCTCATAGAAACAGACAATTGGTGCCAGAGCCATGGCCTCAAGCTAAACACCAAAAAGTGTATAGTCATCCCCTTTGGCATAAACAAAGTGCCCACAAATTACCACATAGGTGGTAATCCATTAAGTACAGAAGAAGTAATTGGGGACCTGGGGACCAAAGTTGTTAACAATCTCTCATTTGACAACCACGTGGCCAAAGTGGTTAGAAAAACATTTTATATAGCCCACCTAATCATGAAGGTATTCACATCTAGATCAGGGGAGGTCATCGTGCCTCTTTACTCATCCCTCATCAGGCCCGTAATTGAGTACAATGCCCCTTTTGGGATATACCTTACCAGACACCTGCAGCAACTGGAAAGACCCCAAACGTACCTCACCAAGAGAATTAAAGGGCTCAATCAGATGCCATATGCTGCCCGGTTAAAGAAACTCCAGCTCTACTCAGTGGCATACCGCCTGCTCAGAGGCGATCTGTGCCTGATGTATAAAGCCATGTCCAACCCGGAATTAATGGACATGCTGCATCTCAGAAAATCCAAATCCCATCAAGCTACGCGCTCGAGAGACTTGAACCTCAGCACTGAAATAAATAGGACATGCTGGAGGGGACAGATTCATAACCCAGAGGCTCCCTTCACTCTGGAATAAAATCCCAGTCCAGGTTAGGCAAAGTCCCTCATTGACTCTCTTCAAGAGGAATCTTGATGAGTGGATGGGAGATCGTAGGTTTACCCCGGGTATCACTTCTGTGTCACTGTTAGACAGAGGCACAGTATACTAACCTCGAAAAAGGGCATAGCAAAATTAATTTAAAATGGAAGCGAAAGCCAGACACACTCTGGCTAGGCTTATAAGTGCCCTAGGGCAGATAGCCTAGTATGAACCTATATGCTTGTTGTGATTGTGAGGAAAGTGAAAAAAATAACAACTTTGTTGCTTCTAGACAGTACACTGCCCCTGCAGAAACTGTAGTAACCTTCTTTGTACACCTCTGAGGGCTGTCAAAAAAGTAAAAGAATGAACACAGTGTCCTCAACTCAAACACAAGGTATAATAACCTCATGTGCACACCTCTAAGGTTTGACTGTGATGGCAATTAAAGTAGTAATAACCACACAATCCACCCCCCCACACACACACCCTACAGCAGTTTTCTGTACACACACACATTTAGAATGGGTGCAGTTGAGAGCAGAGGTCATTATCAGATTTATCCTAGCAGGGTCATATCAAACCCCTATTCAGGTTAAAGAGCATAATCAGAAAATTAATACATTTTTCCTCCTCATTTTCCCCAACCAGCTACAGCTTTTGTGGGGCCCCTACACAGTCAAGGATGATTAAGGGATCCCCATTTTTCCATTTATACAGTCTGGGGAGTGGGGGCTCCCAGACCATTAGAAGATCTAAGTGTCTGAATGTTCTGTGATATATTTTATTCATTACTTTTGAAATATAATTACCCATTAGCTACATTTTTAACTGATATCCAGAAGAATAATGTCTGTGTCCTGGCATTACTGGGTGTGTGCACAGATAAAAATCACTGTTATTTTACACACACACGCATGCATAAGCCATACAATGCTAGTTTTGTACTTCAACAAATAGCAATACACTGTGCAACACTGGTATTTTCACACCAGATCAGTGACTGCCATATAGCAATTGCCAAACAGCAGCAGGGGTAAGTCACTTTTATTTACCTTACCTGATTTTTCTTATAGTTTTGTTGTATCCTTTGTAAAACATTTCATTTGCTTGTAAATCATCCAGGGTTACAGTCAATAAATCCAGACAGAGTTTTATAGTTATTTGACCAAAAAATGAAAGCTGATGAAAAGGTGTTATACTATTAACTTTTTAATTGAATTAGTGTAATATCTGAAACATGTTCATTATTTTGAGCCTTTATTCTGCTAGTATAGATATTGCAGTGAATTATTCTGCAAAGAAGTTGAAAGTTTTAGTAGCTGGTGTTCTGCCAGTGTTTATAAAATTCCCTGAAAAAAGAAAACCATCCCTGAAGATCAGAAGCATCAGCTTTTCTTAAAATTCAAGGTTTGCACTGAGAACAGTCACTCTGGGCTGCTGATCTCTCTAGTGCTTACCTTGCTTATGTTCATTTTCAGCTTTATCCTTTCGGGGTCATATCACAGACCTGTTCAGGTTAAAGAGCATAATCAGGAAATTAATGCATATTTTTCTCATTTTTTCCCCAAGTAGCAGCAGCTTTTGTGGGGCACCCACACACAGTCAAGGATGACTAAGGGGGCCCCCTTGCAACCATGGGTATTGCAAGTACCTAAAGTTGGCTATGTTGTTAATTTTAGTGGGCTGAATGTTCACTAGCAGAGTTTAAGCCGGAGGTACTATATCAGTGGTAAAATATTTAATGGAATTGTGAAGCCTGTTTGATAAAACACTGTTACAATGACCAGAGATATCTTTGAATTTTAAAGGAGATATAAGTATAACTTACTACTCATCTAGTTTATTAAGTACACAAGACTGTTGTACTAGCCTTTGTTGGTTTGACAGACCTGTTGCAAAATATCAGAGTAAGGCAACCTGCTGTGGTTGGGGGCCCCCCAGGAACAGGGGGCCCCCAGCGACAGCAGGGTTCGCTGGTGCCTAAAGCCGGCTATAGTGACAGGGGCCTGATGACCTTTCCTCATTGAAAATGCAACTAAAAACCCACCTAAAGCACTCATGGCTTTAGTTTTGTAATAACTAGGATAATCACAGATTCTGCCTCCCTTTACTTTCCCTCAGTGACCTCGTCACCCATCCTGGACATAGGTGAGCCTGTTGGAATACTTGAGAGTCTCGTCTAAATATCTTCTATATAATATTTTCTAAGTAATTATATGCAGTATCAACTGTCTAACTCTACTAGAATTAGCTGTACTCACTTTATAAATACACTTTCTAACAATCTTACAACATAACTAACATTCTTTAGAACTCGATTCACCTTTATTTTCTGCTGTTCTCTTAGGCGCATAGTGGATTACTAGGCTAATGGCTTAAGAGCCCTTATAAGCCTTGCCAAAATAACCTGATTTTATCCTATATATGACGAGCCTAGCCAACATAACCTGATTTTACCCAATATGTGGCCCCTAGTGGCAAGAGGATGGCATAGGTTTGTGCCTATACCTTAAGTATTTTATAGATTGCCGTTGTCCGTAAGGGACATAGCCGCTACCTCAGGTGTGAATTTGTGATTCCCCATCCATTGCTCCAAACTGCATTTGAAGAGGGCCAAGGAAGGGCTGTGTTTAATGTATATAGGCATTCTGTTCCAGAGAAGGGATAATCTCCGAGGCACTTATCTTATCTGTCCATCATGCTTTGTTTGAGTCGCTGACTAGGTTCAGATCCCTAGATCAGGTTAACCTCATGCTGTTTGTCTTGCGGATGTGTAGCAGCTCCATCTGGGTTAGATTTGTGAGTGCCTTGTAGGTTAAGCATAGGTCACCCCTTGATAGTCGGTAGGAGAACAGAGTAAAGGAAGAGGGCTTCTAGAATGTCTGCATAGGACATGTTGCTTACACCCTGCATTTTCTTTGTGAAGAACCTCTGATGTTGCTGCAGCTGATAGTGCCTTGTCAGGTACCTGCCAAATGGTGCATTATACTCTATTATTGGTCTAATGAGGGCTGCGTACAGTGGGATTATAACTTCCTTGGATCTGGATGCCATACCTTTAAATATAAGCTGTGACACACGGAAGGACTTCCTCACCACTGTGGGCATAAAGTGGTCAAAGTTCAGGCTGCTATCTGTGTACTGAGATCTCTCACCTCTGAATCTATTCTTAGGGGTGTGCTGTTAATGTCGTAATTTGCAGGGGTATTTTTGGCTTCACAAATATGATGATGCTTTTTTTTTCACATTTAGGTTTAGGCCATGGCTTTGACACCAATCATTTGTCTGATGTAGACCGTCCTGAAAGGATATCTGCATCGTTGTGGGATTCACTGATTGCCCCCAGCATGCAGTCATCTGCAGACTTTGTCATTTAGAGACCTTCCAGATTAACCTTGACTTCAGAGAATTGTATTCCAAACAGGAGTGGTCCCAGCACTGAGCCCTGTGGCACACAATTAGTAACTAGCCTTTTGCTGCCTCTGGATTTACCCACTTTAACCACATATGTCCTGTCTGTGAACCAGTTGGCTGTCCATCTGGTGACAGGGATTTATGCTCTGTTTTGTGAGTCCGTTTATAACACCTGAGTGGGGAATTGAGTCATATGCCTTGGTCAGGTCAAGGTAGGCAGTATGCTCTGTTTTGTCCTCATCCATGGCCCTAGTAAATTTCCCGAAGAAGTCCACTAGATTTAATATGCATGACCTGGCTCTGACAAAGCCAAATTGGGTTGGGTCCAATGTTTGTAGGTTTCCTGTGTCATTATTTATCAGGTTCTTGATTAGTCTTTCCATGGTGTTACATATCTGACTAGTCAAATTTATGGGTCTGTAATTTTCCAGGTCAGTTGACAGTCCCCCTTTATGCAGAGAGATGACTGTTGCTATCCTCCACTGTATCAGGACAAAGCTGGCCCAGCGGCTGTGGTTAAACAGAGATCCTAATGGGTCTGATAGATTTCAGATATAAGGTGTGGAAGCTGCACTGAATAATTCTAGGTGCTTGTTCAGGTTTCACATGGTGCTTGCTTAGAGCTACTCTCATGTTAAGCCGCTAATTCAGGGTGTTTAAGATGCAACCTGGTATGTTGTTGGGCCTCATCAAAGCCATGTTTTTAGATTCAGAGTGTGTATTGACAACCTGTACTTTAGTGGAGATTGGCAGTGGAGTGGTGTAAGGTATTTCTTGACTGAGAACTGAGGGTGATGGGGAAGTCAGATTTGAGCCGAATTTGTCGGTCAGCAGATTTAGTAAATCTTCTGTCTGAGTATAGGTGATGCCATCTACAACTTATTCCACACATTGTTGGATGTTGCCCTTAAGGTTGCAGACATAACTGAAAAATGCCTCATACTTATCCTTGGCTTTGGAGGCAATTTTTACCTCAAGGTCTGCTTTCAGAGACTTGACTAGTTCCGTCATTCATTTCTTTAGACTAATCAGGGACATTTTGCTCTGTTGTGCACATTGTGTTGTTTCTCGACAGGATTCTTTTTCTTTTGTTGTACAACCTAGACCCCTGGTATTGTTTTTGGTTTGACCTGGATTAATTTCAATCTGGTACTGCCATTTCTGTGCAGTTGTTTATATGGTCGTACAGGACTTTTGTGTACTCCTTCACATAAACTTCTGTGTTTTCTGGATGTGAGGGAGATTGGAAACTAGTTATACCATCCCTTAATAGGAGGTAGTTCTCCTTCTGTATACTTCTGATGTTCTTCGTGTTTCACTGTTGCAGTTATCATATTTGAGGCATCCCTGCCATGGTATCCCTCGGCCGGCCCGATTGCCAGAGACTTAGTATTTCTGCATCGGTTGCTGTCGCTTGAGGACTGATGTCAGGTCACCAGTGGTATAAAGTAAGGCAGCCAACGCCATTGCATCAGTCTTTCTTGCCATGGAGCCCAAAGCAGAAGCAGTTCATACAAGTGCCGGTCAGATGCTACCTGAGTTTTCGTTTCCGAATTGAAGTTGAAGTCTTCTAAAGGTAAGTACCCATTGGGGATCCTTTTTTCTTGCACTAACCTATGTCAGAAAAAGTTAATTGTCTTGCCTCTGGAAAGCAAATACCACACAGAGACTTCCACTCTTACCGCTTCACTTGTCTAGGCCCAGACCATGACATCCCCCGTTGTCGCTTCTGTGCTTTGTTCAATGCCAGAACTATCCATCGTCGGACCCTTATTGTAGCCATATATTTTCATTTTCAGTCCTCGAATTCCGATATGGCTTTGGTAAGCCATCCGACAGCAGATCATCTGTAAAAACGTAAAGACAGAGACAGACCGCACAGGTCCAAACCTACCGACGACACTTCCGTTAAGCTAGTCGTCAATCCTCTGATACTCAGTGAGATGCTTTCGCAGCCCCTGATGCCCGCTTCCGTTGATTTGCAGGCCGCTACCAAGACCCTTTCGGATTCCGGTATGCCGCAAAACTCTTCTTCGTTTAAGGATCCTGCGGTCGTCTCTACCTTTGTTGGGTCCGGAGCTGATGAGTAGGCACCGGCTTCCGAGGAAGTTCTTCGCACCACCCAATCTCGACACAAACAGACATCTTCTTTCACAACTACCGTTCTTTCGAAAACAACCGAGTTCCTTAGCCCCAGGGTTCGAACCACAACCAAGAAACCGACTACCCACTCTCAGGCGCTTGCTACCTTACCTCAGTCTCAAATGCTTAAAGTGGCAGGAGACCTTATCATGCTGATCAGGGGAAGCCAAGCTACCCCCTCAAAAAGGAAAAGAGATCTGTCCCAAGTAGTTTTGTCTGAACAAGAGTCAGATTAATCTGATGCATCTTGACTATATAGGCATGCAACCCCACTCCACTTATGAGGATTCTGATGCAGAGGAATCCATTCCTTCAGCCTCTCCCCCAGTGGATTTTTCCTTTGGGGAAACCCTGCATACTTTAAGGGGGCATTTCCAGTGGGAGAGTCAGGATTACCCTCGGTCTAAAAAGAGACTCGGGGAATTCCTAGATCTTCCACAGCACAGACCCTTGGCCATCCCCCCAGTCCCAGATTTGGTGGATGATGATTTCCTTGAATCCAGCTTGACTCCTAATGCCCTATCTCCTGCTCCCAGAAAATCAGACAGGTACTACAGAGTCCCTGACTCATGCAAATATCTTTTTAAAAATCCAACATCTAACCCTGAGGTTATTCCTCAAGGGCCAAAAGGGATTAAAGCAACCTCTGCTAAGAATGCCACCCCCTCAGGCAGGGATTCCCAAGCATTGGACAGATGGGGTAAAAAAGTATACACCTCAGCTACTCTTGCTATCAGGGCACTAAATTGTCAGTTCCATGTGCTTAAATATCAGCAACATACATTGGAACTACTTAAACAAAAAATGTCTTCCTTTCCTGCTTGGGCAAAATCTAAAGATTTACAAGACTTAATGCATTCTACAATTCAAGTAACTAAACACACTTTGCACTGTGGTTTTGATACCCTAGAAGCTTCTTGCAGGGCAGCAGTCATTGGATCTGGTATTAGAAGACATGCATGGCTTAAGGAACAGCCCCTGTCAGATCATGTCAAATCTAAATTGTTGGATGCCGCATTGCACAAAGAAAACTTATTTGGCAGTAATGCAGAAGAGGGCTTAAAAAGATGGAAGAAAAAGCAAAATCTATGCAAACAGTTAAACATTTCTTACAGGTCCAGCCCCCTAGGTTCAGCAGGCATTTTCCCTCCAAGCACTGGTCCTTCCCTGCTCTGAGTAAACAGGCCCAGCTTAGGCCTCATGGAAACAAACCTCCCAGACAGCAACCCCAGGGAATGCACAGATCTAAGCAGTAGACTACCTCCACTTCAAAACCAGGGAGTTCTAAGCCACCCCCTTATGTTAAGAACTCACAATGACTCATCTCCTCCTGACCTCCCCTCTGCCCACCTACACTTACCCCTAGGAGGAAAACTCCTTTCACGCAAGCACCTGGGCCACCATTACCAAAGACCAAATGGGTTCTGAACATTTTGTCTCCGGGATACAAATTCTCCTTCCACACCCTTTCAAACCCAAAAGGGTTCCCAGGTCTATCACCAAGTCAGTGGGCAGAGGCTCAAAAGCAAATCCATTCCCTGCTGGTAGTAGGGCACATTCCTGCAGAGCAGATAGGCCAAGGCTTCTACTCCAGACTTTTTCTGGTGCCCAGAAAAGAGGGCACCTGGCACCCCATCCTCGATGTATCCATTCTAAACACCTTCCTGTTGATCCCAAAATTCTAAATGCTCACCCTCCAGCAGCTGCCACCTATGCTGTCCAAGGACACTAGGCCAGCCACCCTGGATCTAAAAGAGGCCTGTCCTCACTTTCCTATCAGGGAATCATGCAGGAATATCTTCGCTTCAGGGCAGGATCTCAACACTTTCAGTTCTCTGCGCTTCCTTCTGGCTTATCTACTGCTCCCAGAGTTTTCACAAAATGCCTGGCTCCAGCCATTGCCTTTTGCAGACAAAGAAATATTCAAACTTACCCCTACTTAGGTGACTGCCTTATTCAGGCAGACAGCCAGGAAAAGCTACTCAAGCACCTGGCCCTTGTGAAGACCCTAGTAACCTCCCTAGGGTACACAATCAATGAAAAGAATTCAAAACAGGTGTCCACCCAAAGGGGGAGCAAGTCTGGACACAGCAACCCAGAGTGGCATACCTTATACCAGAGAAGCAAATTTTCCTGACAGCTTACTTCTGTCAGCTGGCCACCAGGCCTCAGCTTTCTGCAAGGTAAGTCCTGCGAGCTCTGAGGTTCATGGCATCTTGCATACTCCTCATTCCATATGCCAGACTCCATATGAGGAAACTTCAGTGGTACCTAAAGAGCCTTTGGTGTCAACACTCTCAAGACCTGGAAACTCTTCTACCTACAATTCCTTGCCGCAGAAAAGAATTTCTTTGGTGGGCAACAGCATGCTCCCACGACAAAAAACTGCCCTTCTCCCCACACCCCGCCACCCAGAGCCTCACCACAGACGAATCAGACTATGCTTGGGGTGCACACTTGGACGGCAGGTACATACAGGGCCAGTGGAGCCCACAGCAAATCCCCCTGCACATCAGTCAAAAAGAGATGATGGCTGTACAGCACGCCTTGATAGTTTTCAAACCCCTTCTCTCTCCTGGGGTTCTCCTGATCAAAACAGACAACACCACTGTGATGTGGTACATCAACAAGCAGGGAGGGACTCGCTCCTACCCTCTATGCAGGCTGGCCATGACCCTTTGGCTCACAGCCTCTTCCATGCAACTACACCTGTTAGCAAAATACCTACTAGGCTGTCTCAACTCCCTGGCAGACCAGTTAAGCAGAAACTTTCTGGACCCACATGAGTGGCAGCTCAACAGAAGTACCTTCACCCTAATAACTCAGAAATGGGGAATCCCAAAGGTCGACCTCTTTGCCTCCCACACCAACCATCAGCTCAGCAAATTCTGCACCAGGGAGCATCACTGCATGGCTTGGAAAGTGGATGACCTGTCCTTCCCCTGGGTCAACCTCTCGGTCTATGCCTTTCCTTCCCTACCTCTCATCCCCAGGGTACTGCTCAAAGTAAGGGAGGAAAAACCAAGGACCATTCTTATAGCTCCAAACTGGCCCCGACAACACTGGTACCCCTTGCTGCGCAGCCTGTCCCCGCTGCCTGCATGATATCCTCAGATTCCAAACCTCCTAACCCAGAGGGAAGGGGAGGTCATGCATTCCCGATTGCAGACACTCAGTTTGGCAGCTTGGTTTATTCCCTAACCCCAAACCAATCTGCCATCCTCAGTAAACAGATTCTGGATGTTATCCATGAGATCATGACGCCCTAGCACCAGAAAGTCTTATGCAGATAAATGGAAAAGATTCTGCACCTAGATCCAGGATAAGGGGGCCAATACAGCACAGCCCTCCATCCCTCTCATCCTGGATTACATAGCTGACCTACTACACAGTGATCTCTCTTTCTCCTCTGTAAAAATTCATGTATCTGCTATTTTTGTTCATTTTCCCACTGAGCAGCCCCTTTTCTCACACCCTTTGATCAATCAGTTCCTCAGAGGGGATAGCAACTTGATGCCTCCCAGAAGGACACCAACACCAGCTTGGGACCTTAACTTTCTCTTGGAAAAGCTCACCCTGCCTCCTTTCGAACCAGTTCCTTCTGCTGAGCTAAAATTTCTCTCCTGGAAGACAGCATTCCTTCTGGCCGTCACTTCAGCCAGAAGAGTCTCTGAGCTGCAAGCACTCATGGCTGTGGAATCCTTCATCATCTTCCATGCAGACTGGGTATCCCTCAGAACTAACCCATCCTTCATGCCCAAGGTGGTGTCCAGTGTGGCTGTCAACCAAATCCATTCATTTGTCCACATTCTTTCCTAATCCCTAGAACAAGGGGGAAAGGATTCTTTACTCTCTAGATGTACACAGACAGCTCAGATACTATCTGGACAGGACTAAATCCTTCAGAAAGTCTGATAATTTGTTGGTTAGCCTTGCTACAGGGGCAGAAGCCAAAGCCATCTCCAAGCAAACCTTTTCCAAATGGATAGCACACTGCATCCATTTGTGCTACAAACAGCATGGTTAGCCTCCCCCCAAGGGATTCAGGACACTCCATCAGAGCAGCCTCCACCTCTGTAGCTTTCCTCAGAGGAGTCTCCAACAGGGACAACTTGGAGGCTGCCACCTTGAAATCTGTTAACACTTTTACCAAGCATTACCACCTGCCTCTCCTCTCCACATCTAGGGCAGGGTTTGCCTCTGCAGACTTACAAGGCATCGTAGCCAGCCCCTAGCTTCCTTGACTGCCACCACCCATTTCCTCAGCTTTGGGAATCTACCCAAATGTGATGACTGCAGCAGTGAAACATGAAGAACATAGTACAGTTGTCTACACTTACCATAAATGCAGATGTTCAAGTGTATTCACTGTTGCAGTCCTGGTTTCCCTCCCTCTAACCCCCTTTTTTCTCTTTCTCCTTTTTTTTGCCTTTCTTCCATGTTCTCCTTTCCTTATAAGGGACATATTGGTATATATTTTCCACTGGTGGGGTTCTTCCACCAGAACCTGGCCTCCTACTTTGGGGGCTCCTGACAGATTAGGGCAAGAAAAACTGATGTAATGGCATCGGCTGCCATACTTTATACCACTGACGACCTGATGTCAGTCCTCAAGCAACAGCAACCGATGCAGAAATACTGAGTCTGTGGTATTCGGGCCGGCCGAGGGCTACCCTGGCAGGGATGACCCAAATGTCAAGAGTGCAACAGTGAATACACACTCAAGCATCTACATTTATGGTAGGGGTACGCAACTGTACTTTTTGACCAGTAAGTAAATGCTACATATGTAAGGACTTGTTTTATGATTCTGTTTCATGTATTTTATATATTTTTTATGACTCTGGAGATTTTCTCCTCTTGCTTTTGTTGAAAAGGCATTCATTGCCGAGTTAGATTTCCCTGGTAAGCAAAGGCAAATAAATATGGAAGAGATTATGTATTGTTACTATTACAGAAAAAAAAAAAAACAATTTCTAGACTGAAGATATTTAGCAAGGGTAAAATAGAAATTAAAGGAATGGAAAGTACTTTCACAAGAAAAACGTTTAAAAGCTGCAGATAATTTAAGATCCTTAATACAACTGATAAGAAAATATTGAAATAAATAACATTATCTATATGAAGTATCATTGAGGTGCCTAAAAAAGGAACAGAGGTTTTTGAAAGTTGTACAAAGGAAACATGGATATAGAAAAGAGAGAGATCTGACATGGTTTGATATTTATGCAGAAAAGAAAGCCAAACTAGTCGATGTGAAAAATGTACATGTAAGATTATTGAAGAGTAATACAGGAAAAGAAGTCTGGATATGTAAATTTCCACAAAAAAATCACAAAGGTGGACTGTAATTACAAAAAAAAGTGTAGTGAGGAGGAAATTAGGATTTGAAGTGATAAACCGTAACCATCTGCAAAGTGAGAGGAACATTTCCAGCTTACCTACAAGATCCCAAATCATGAGCACCAACAAATGTGAATAATAAATATCCAGTAGTAATCAACTTCAGTGAGGGCTTGAGAGGCAGACCTGGAGTGTATTTAATACCCAACTTCAACCCCTTTCAGTGAATGCTTGAGGACCCAGGTCCATGGTATATTTGATTGCCAATACATTTGTCCAGGTTATGCCTAATTAGGGTCAGTGTAGCTTCTTTGTTTTACATCCAAGGGAAGCCAATTCCATAAATAAGGGTTTCCCTAGGAGAAAGATCTTTCTCACCAACAGGTCCTGTTAATGTTTCAGTAGAAATTTAGATCTTGAGTAGTTTTTCAGGGGTGGCTGTTTTTATCAATGTGCAGGAAGTCATGTAGAACTGGATTGAGGCTCTGTAGGCCAGACAGAGGTGCCCTCTAGAGAGTCTGCCAGAAACTGAAAAGAAAGCACGTTAATGTAGCTATTGTAGCTCAAAGGAGATCTGTCCTTGATTGTCTAGCAAGAAAAACAGATAGACAAGTCCAAGAACAAGGACAAAAGAATTAATCATTGAAATAGCTGCAGTCTTTAATTATAGTCTATTATGTACCAAAAGACACAAAGTTATAAAACACCAGCTTTTGCAAGCAGAAACTACATCAGTTTGGAACTCCAATAGTAGAAGGCCGAACAGACCTAATAAAGAATTTTCAAAACAACTTAAATATGCTACCAGAACATGTATAACTGGCAGAAGGAAGCAATTATATAGGTACATTGCTGGTGCAAACAGGAACACTGTTGGCAAAAATCAAAGATTGAAGCACTATTAATTTCATTAATTTTAATCCTACCCTGACTCAGAAATGGGGTCTATTCCTGTCTCAGTTTTAGAAATCCAATGTATTTGGAGAAATTTTAAAAAAAATGTATCACATAACTTCTGCATAGTCTCTGTTAGTCAAATCAAAAATTTGCTAAAAAAATAAATAGCCATCCCAGTGTCAGTCCTCATAAATGTGTCTGATGTACACTATGTACCAAGGTTGTGGAAACAATCATTTAGAATTCCTTTTCACAAAGGAAGCATGTGTACAGAACTGTCTAACTACAGGTCTATTTCCATACTAGCATTACTCTCAAAATTCCTGGAAAATATTTACACAAGCCATGGCCTGCATTACCAAAATAAGTTTCTCTCCCATACACCCAGCACAGCTTTAGAGCTAATCATAGTGCTGAAGCAGCCATAAATATCTTTCCTTGACTATAGTAATAAACAGTTAAATCAAGGATTCTGTCTCAGCAATATTGCCATAGCTCTGTAAAGCCTTTGACACTGTATCACATCCTTTACTTTTCTCAAACTCAGTAAGCTAGGTTGAAGTAAAGAGGCTACTCTGTGGTTCACAAGCTAGCTCATTCAAAGAGCACAATTCATATACATGTTTGAAAAGTGTGCTTGAACCAGTTCATTCCCCTGGTTTACAAACCTGAACTGAGTTATTCATATTGATCCACTGCTGCAGTAGCCTAAGCTATACAACAGCCAGCCAGTTTCCAGATCTTCACAGCACCTTCCATGCATGCAAATCATTAGTCAGCGCAAGTTGAGCTGACTAAAAAGACAGGTTTGAGTGCCAAGCCTTTTAGATCCTTCCTGCCGCTACGGAGAAGGCTTCTCTGTGGGCTTTCGAAGATTGGTCAGTTTGTGTTGTACCATTGCTGGGCAGATAAATGCTCTTTTGGGGGGGTGGGGGCCTTCCACATTTTTAATGTTTAAATTTACTTTCCTGTGTGGGGAAAGTAAATTTTAATATACAAAGCAAAATCTCACTGTGGTAAACGCTGTCCGATCAAACCAAATGAATATCAGAAGACCAATAAAAACGGGCCAGCAGAAACGGTCTTTAAATTTATTAAAATAGAAACACACTTTAAAAAAAAACAAGCAAAGCTTTCAGGTTACCCCTTCCTCAGTGCTTTTCATTCATATTCTGAAACATTTCAGTTAAAAATACCCTCATAATATATATCATGTGACACAGCCAACCAATGAAGAGTAACAAACAAAACACAGATCAATTACGAACACTTCAATGCAGAATTAACGGTCTTTTATGCAAAACAGGTTTTAAACTCACTGCGCTATTTAGACCTAGAGGAGCATCTGCTTTCAAGTACATGGTATTCACATTTTTCCATATTTAGATGATTTTCTTATCTTTGCAGACTCTTGCAAGGTGTCAGAAAACTCTTACTTGAGTGAGAGATCTCCCATGCTGGCTGGGATTCTAAGAGAACATTCAAAAGTTTTATTTTGACTCCCTCACAAAGGATTGTGTCCTGGGATGCCTGCTAGACACCGTAGTATAAAGAGCTTTTCTTCTGCAGAAAAAAAATAAATGTATATTTAGATCCCTTCCAGTGGTTTTCTACTCAGACTCCTGTCACTGTGGGGGAATGCCACAGGATTCTGGGTTTCATGATACCGTTGACAAATGCCACGTAGACCACCCTCCTAGAATTATAGTAAACTCTCTCTTAACTGGCACCCATGGTGATTTGAAGATGCCGGATAACTGTAGATATGTTGTCCTATCTCGCCTTCATTCTTATTTAGATGGGTTCGGAGCTGATCCTCTGCTCCGACTCTGCCAAATACACCATCTAGAAGTCTCAAACTTGGCTCGTGGCAAGGTAGGTATCCCACGATGCAGTGGTGCAACTCTCCAGATCTTGTTTGCCTCTTTACGAGGTTGGATGTTCTCTTCTTGGCCATGGCTAAGTTTTTTGTCTTTTGCCTTCTAGAGTTTTTTAAAACTATTTAGAATTTAGAGATTAGTTAGTTTACTGAGTACTGTACCCTTTCTAAAGCTTAACTTTAGTGTGTAGCTTAAGTTTATCTGTTTTTTTTGTTTCCGCTATTGTGTGCTACTTCTTGGCCTTCAGTTTTCGCAGGCCTGTAGTGTGTATCCCGTAGTTTATCTTACTGTAGTCGTGCTCTTAAAATTGCCTTTTGGTGTATGTGTGTATTTCTAGTCACTTGGTTAATTACTTAATTGGTTAGTTCGTTAGCTCGTTTAAGTTAGAGAGCTAATTGCCTGTTTTAGAGGGCTTGTAGTATTAATGTATTCTGTCTCTCCTTTTATTATAGCTTATTGGGTCAGTTTAAATTAGAGGTCCTAGTGCTTGTTTTAGTTAGAGCAAAGCTATTTCTATTTATATTCACTAGATGTGCTGTATGTGTTAAAGTAGAGTATTAATATTTTTTCTAGAAGAGGTGTGATTTTTTGCTCAGTGTTTATAATTCTTGTAGGACTTTTTTTTTCTTTCCTAACATGTCAAAAGACGCTAGGGAGAAAGAACATAAGCCTTCGGGCTTTAAGAAATGTCAAAAATGCACCCCAAAAAATGTCTATTACAGATGGACATAGCATTTGTGTTTATTGTTTAGGCGCTATCCATCTCCAGGAAAATTGCACTTTCTGCCACTACTTTAGCACCCGTGTGTTGCAAGAGAGGAAAAATAAATTGATTGTCAAAGGACTCTTGAAACCGACCTTTGAGGAAGCTGCACAGAGTGATGCTTCTTCGTCCTCTTTTTCTTCTAAGAGGGACAAACCAATCAAAAGGCCATCTCCCTTCTCTTCGGCTCAGTCAGAGCCTCCCGGAAAATTGTCAAAAATTTCTCAACCATCAACCTCCTTGGCTCCACAGGCTTCGGAACTGACGGAGATTATTATTGACAAACCTGGTTCTTCAGCTCCAAGGTCTTCAGAACCAAAAGAAACCGTGTCTCAGAGCCAGTCAATTGAAATTCCACATGTCTCCTCTACTTTGAGATCTCCCATTCTGGAGAGATCTCGTTCACCAACTCTATCCTCCAGGTCCTCTATCTGATGATGACATGGAGTGGGTGGTGCGCAGACTTTTAACGTCGCTAGCACTGACAAAATTGTTCTTGGCTCTGACCCAACAGGTTTTGCAGCCTTCTAAGACGGTTACATCCACTGTCATTCCTCTTCCGAGCCAAGCTGGATCTTCGGAGCTGGAGTGCCATGTTCCATTTGCTGTAGACTCGTTGGTTCTGGGACCTCCTTGGGAGATTCTGAAACCAATCTCTGCTCCGACACACTCTGTGCCATCCGGGGTGTCTGGGAGCAGAAGTTCTCCGGTCGGCCCTGAAGGGGACGCTCAGACCAGTGTGTCTTCAATTCCGAGTCTACTCCTCGGTGCATCAGCTCTGGTGAGCTCGACTCCTACATCATCTTTGGAGCCAGTCTCCCTGGGGTCGGGGGTGTCCTCTGTTTCCTCGGAATGGGAGGTATACTCAGAACAAGTGGGTTCTGCTTTCGAGCTGATGAGGAGTGTACTGACCCCTCTATAGCTCTACACAAAGGTACTGGCATTCATCCCCCCAAAGCACCGGCTACTGTCTCAGCGCCACCCCATCCACAGGACAGCAGAGATTGAGCCTCAGGAACCCCCATTGGGTGAACCTCACTCTTCCAAGGCCTCCCCAAAATACCCTTCTGAGGAGCCCCCTCGGAAGAGGACATGCAAGAGGAAGCATTTAGACTCCCCTGATGAGTGTCACCTCAGACACTGACCTCGAGGAGTCAGAAGGGTCCCTATGTTCGTCCTCTGAAAATATCTCCTTTGCAGATATCCTTGAGATCCTAAAACAGAGAGGCAACTGGAAAACCATCACCCCCTCTGATGAGGAGTCTGTGTACCTGAAGGCCTTTGTATCTCAGCCTTCAGCCTCCTGGGGGTGTCTGCCTTTTGATGAGCTAATGGAGTTAGTCAGTTGAAAGGCATGGAAGTCACCTGACACTATATAACCAGTCCCACGGAGGCCAAACAAGTTTTTGTCAGCCCCCACTGGAAATGATTTTTTACAAGAGGTGTGGCTGTAGATGCTGTGGTGGTGGCAGCAGCCACCAAGAAGGAACTTTTTGAGACATCCTCATCTGTTCATCCTCCAAACAAAGATTCTCGAATGATGGACAGATACAGGAAGCATATCTTTTTGTCAGCGACTTTTACACTTTGATCGCTGAACTACCTCACACACTTTACAAGGCTACAAAGAGATCTCCTGAAGGAACTAGGAGATACTCTACAAGGCTCATTGGCTGGGGGGGGGGGGTGACAGAGAAAGTCTCCTCCCAGCTGTCCACCGTAAATTTCATCGTCAACTCCTCCATGAGACTAATATATGCAGCAGATGGAGCGAGTAGGCCAGCAGGTTCCGGAATTTCCCTGAGGAGACATTCCTGGATGCGCATGTGTAATTTTGCGGAACCTTTTATGTCTACCTTTACCAGCGCCACTTTTGATGGTTCCTCACTTTTTGGACCTAAAGTTAGACGCACTCACCAGATGCAAGCAGGAAGGGAAAACTCGCTCCCATTGGAGTATGTTTTTCAGTACTTTCAAGAGCTTACCCTAAAGGTCAGAAGAGTGGGAAAATGTGGTTCAAAAGATCCCAGGGAGCTTTCCAAGATGTATGAGGTGAATTCTTCCCCAGGAGCAGAGGGGATGGCAGCAGTGGTAGACATTGTCCTAGAGGCAGAGGGGATCCGCAAAACCAGGGTGACCGTGATTCCTTTCGCTGACGTCCCTACCAGCGCTCCTGAAGGGAGGCCCATCTACTCTATCTGGAAGCAGTCGGGGGACGTTTATCTTTGTACCCAGAAGCCTGGCAAAATATCACAAAAGCCAAGTGGGTACAAAGCATAATATCCAGAGGATATTCCATTCTCTTTTGCCATCCTGTCACACACATCAGAAAAATCCCAGATGTTCCACCCAATCTAAGGGAGCAAGCAACTATAGAAATCCAAAAGGTGCTAGACAAGAGTCATCCAAAAAGTCCCCGCAGACCAAATAGGATTTAAAACTTACTCAAGATTCTTTTTGGTGCCAAAAAGAACAGGAGACTGGAGAACCCATATTGGATCTCAGCAAACTGACTCTGTCAAAAACTCCAAGTTCCGAATGGTGACACTGCAGTCAATACTTCCCATCTTAGGGAAAGACTATTGGATGTGCTCAGTAGACCTCCAAGATGCGTACTACCACATAAAAATGGACAGAGCATCAAGGAGTCATTTACACTTCTGGCTGGGAACCAGTCATTACCAGTTTTGAGCTCTTGCCCTTTGGTCTCACTACAGCCCCCAGAATGTTCACCAAATGCATGGCAGTAGTAATGGGTCACTTGAGACATCTTGAGTTCCAAGTGTTACTGGATCCTAACTGCCACCACCAAGCATCTACGCCAACAAGCCAGGGACATGACATTGGAAATTTGTGCTCAGCTAGGCATAACACTCAATTTACAAAAATCTGCCTTTTTGCCCTGTCAACATATTACCTTCATATGCACAAACCTAGACACTGTTTTTATGATGGCACGTCTTCCACCCAACGGAGTTTCTGCCCAAAGACAGCAAATACTTCACCTTCTTCCCAAGGGACAAGATAAAGGCAAAGGTAGTTCTGAAAATTCTAGGAGTAATAGCTTCAACCATATCTTTAGTTCCTCTCACCAGGATGCATATAAGAATCCTTCAAAGGCTCCTGTTTTCTCAGTGGTCGCTTCAAGAACTTCCTATGTCCCATTTGATCAAAATAATGGAGTCATGCAAGAGTGCTCTATGGTGGCGGACTCAGTCCAATCATGTGACCATCGGGAGACCTTTTATTCCACAACAGCTTATTTATACAAGTTATTTATAGCACTTTTATTTGCTGCATACTTCTCTAGCTAGTTTCACTATGTGTGAGGTATTAACTGGAAATTTTCTACATTTTTTAAGCACCTGTTTGGGTTTGGTTGTTCGGATTTTTGTCTTCCACCCCCCGTCCCTATTGGTATCCTGTTCTTATACTTTGCAGTTACTGTAAATTTGATCTGAGAACCTTCTCCCAGTTTAGTGTCATTATCTCATTCAGAACATTTGAGAAGGTCAACCCTCCTTACTCCCTTTCCACTTTACAAAAAAAAAAATGTCTAAGCTTGTTTCCTGCCTTTCCTGTAAGTAGTCTAGTCCAGATACAGATTTGCTGTATCCAGGACTGTTTGTAAGCTTCTGAGCCCCAGCCGCTTAGCTAGGGTCAAACTGTTTCTGGTGCCATCAAGTCTGCTCTTCAAATATTCCCTTAGAATCAGCAAATTTTTTAGTTTCAGCACTCAAATCTGTTTCTTTGAGCTCAGCACTTGTTCAGAACTCGTTGTAAGCACTAAATAAGCTACAAATTACTACAACACTCAACTTTCCTCACTTGTCTAGAGGAAAACAGGTTTTAGTACTTAATAGATAAGCACCTATCCAGGCATGTGTAAGGGTCAGCTCCCGGTGTTTTCTCCTGCCTACCTGATGAATCTGGGCATCTTGGGGCAATGCAACAATTGCTTCATGTATACAGATAACCCTCTCTTCCTACCACCCAACACTACAACTTGTGAGAGATGCACTTATATAGCCAAACTGGAAGCAAAGCTCTGTTCACCCAAGACTGGACTAGACAGTCAACAGGAGAGGGTAAACACTTGCATCACACCACACTCATCACATAGTCCCTCAAAACTTACACCACCAAAACACACACACACAGAAACACAAAACACACACCTACATTCGCAGAGGCTCTCAATAAAAATCTGCCAAGCAACAGGGACCTCCAAAGCAGAAACACAAGCAACCTCCACCTCCGTCACAACCCAAATGACACATGGCCCACAAACGCAGTGTGCCACTCATCCGCAGCCCATAAGACATAACAATGTACCCAACACTCTAGTCATAGGTGACTTTATAGTCAGGCACACTGATGTTCCACTCACCAGGCTAAACAAGGAGAAAGTTACTGGCAGCTGCCTGTCAGATGCCAGGATCCACCACGCTCTCAGGTCAATCCACAAGTACAAATATGACTCTCTCATTGTCCATGTTGGTGTGAATGACCTGAGACGTACCTTCCTGGACTACAGGAAAAGAGACATGAAGGAGCTGTCCAGTCTTGTAGCCCAGTCAGGTATGACTCTAGCCATCAGTAGCATCCAGCCATCACCCAGAATGATACCACAGTACAAGGACAAAATGATTGACTTCAACAATTGGCTAAGCTACTGGTGTAATTCTAAAGGGATTCTAGTATCGGTCTGCCTGGGAGGACATGATCGACAGACCACGATGCTTTGCCAGAGATGGCCTGCACCTGTCGCCCTTGGGATTCCGGATACTGGCTAAGGCTCTTGCCACCCCTATAGTGCCTTTTTTAGGCAAGGTTCAAATAATAAACACCACCGTAACAGGTACAAGCAAGCAAAATCTGAGGGTAATGCTACTCAATGCTATTAGTCTAAACCTCAAAATGCACTCACTCGAGGCACTCCTTAAAATGGAGAACTTCGACATCTGGGCAGTGACAGAGACCTGGTTCAAGGCTCCAGAGAGCACCCCTGCATTACCAGGCTATAATTCATACACCTTTCGGCCACCTAACCTGAACCGAAACACTAAAGGCGGAGGTGTGTCCATATTCATTAAGGATATCCACACCTCCAGGCTAGTTGCTAAGCATAATGCATTTGAGATTATCCAAGTGCAACTAACTCTGGGCAAGACCGCAATCCAAATTGTAGCTTGCTACAGATTCCCCACCATGTCCCAGGATTCCCAACTTCTCATTTCTTGATCCACTGGAAAATATTAAGGTACAACCTAACACCCTAATAATGGGCGATTTCAACTGCCCCACCATTAACTGGGAAAACTACTCATGTACCAGCTCTTTTGCTCAATGTTTTCTGGAATTCATAAATTACAATGTCTTGGATCAACTTATCCACACACCCCCACCATGGGCAGCAGTATCCTAGACTTGGTCATTACCAACATGGGCAACCAGTGTTCCACACCAGAGGTCAGTTCTTTATTGGTCAGATCCAACCACAAGCTAATCACCCTAGACATCCACATCCCGCCCCCACCCCCCATTAGGGAAACCACCGTAAAACAAATTTCTCCACAGCCAACTTCACGCTTCTTAAGACAGAAGTAGCAAACTTCATGACACCCATGCAGACGGACAATAGAGGTATGACTGCTGAATCCTACACAAATGCACTTTATAAGCACTTACACGAGTGCATGCATTGTGCAATCCCTAACAGAATCCAGATGCTGTCCTCCAAAAAAACAAAGTCAGTCTGGTGGTCACCTGCCATAAACTCTACAACAGAAGAAAGAAACTGTTGCAAAAAAAGAGTAAAATCCCATGATTGGAGGAACTCCATGGTCAGCCTCAGTAAAAAGCTGAGATCCCTCATAAAGTCCTCCAAAGCTAGTTACGAAAACAAAATCGCCACTGATTTTAAAGACAGCCACAAAGCATTCTATAGCTATGTCATGAATCTCAATGGCAACACTCAGAGCTGCTCTGAGTTACAGCACAATGGTACTAAATATACAGAACCAACTGATATTGCCAACATCCTGGCAGATAGGTTCAGTGCTAACTTTACCCCCCTCACGCCCTAAAGGGCCCATCTCTATACCGGAAGAATGCAAAGTTCTTGTAATCACGGTTGCACAGGTAAAAACCACACCCTCAAAAGCCAAGAACACAGCATCCATGGGACCTGACAACATCCCAGGCTGCGTTCTACATGAACTACAGAACAAACTGGCACCCCATCAAAGTACCATGTTGAATCATAGCCTCACCTCAGGCTTTGTGCCCACTGAATGGTGCACAGCAATGGTTATCCCACTCCACAAAGGTGGAGCCACCACGACCCTGGGAACTACCGCCCTATTAGCCTAAGGAGCCTGGTCTGCAAGGCTGTGGAACATATCATCATTGAACTTGTAAACAATGACATTGGTAATCTCCAAACTCTGGATCCCACCCAGTTCGGGTTTGTAAAAGGCAGATCATGTCTCCTAAACCTGATAGACAACTTTGAAGTGGTCACCAAAGCAGTCGATAAGGGTAAGGTGGGTTCACACAGCCTATCTAGATCTCGCCAAGGCTTTTGACACCATCCCCCACTCTGGAATTATAGATAAACTCACAAAACTAAGTATAAATTCCTATGTCACAAGATGGGTTGCCAACTGCCACACTGTGAAAGTAGCAGACTACAAATCTGAATTCAAACCAGTGACAAGTGGAGTATCACAGGGTTCAGTCCTGGGTCCTCTACAAACACAAAAGGTCTTTGACTAATGAAGTTTGCAGATGACTGCAAGCTATGAGCCAAAATCGAAAGTCCTAACGATGCCTGCTGTCAAAGCCATGGCCTCAAGCTCAGTGCCAAAAAGTGCATTGTCATTTCTTTTGGTAAAAACTCTGTACCCATGAACTACCACATAGGCGGTAGTCTACTTAACACCGAAAGTGTGATAAGAGACCTTGGGACACAGTTGGACAGTAGTCTCTACTTTGATAATCACATTGCCACAGTAGTCAGGAAATCCTTTTTCGTGGCACACCTCATCATAAAAGGCTTCTCATCCAGGAAAAAAAGAGGTCATTGTTCCCCTCTACTCGTCACTCATTAGACCCATTATAGAGTACAGTGCCCCTTTTGGTATGTACCTCACAAAACATCTACAACAACTAGAAAGGCCACAGAAATGCCTCACAGAGAGGATTATCAGGCTCAAACAGATGCCCTACGCAGACAGTCTCAAAAAACTCCAGCTTTACTCCGTTGCATATCGCCTACTCAGAGGCGATCTCTGCCTAACATACAAAGCTATGTCAAACCCAGAGCTGGTTGGACATGCTCCACTTAAAGAAATCCCAACCCCTTCATGCTACACGCCCTAGGGACCTACAACTTGTCACCACAATAAACAGAACATGCTGGAGGGATAGATTCCTGTCCCAGAGACTTCTCATACTCTGGAACAAACTACCTGTCTATATCAAACAAAGCTCCTCGTTAGCACTCTTCAAGAAAAATCTTGATGATTGAATTGGGAGATGGGGAATTCACCCACGGGATCACTTCTGTGGCTCTGCTCGACAGGGGCACAGGAAAATAATTTTCTTGGGTGGTGAAAGCCAGGGTACCATTTTGGCTATGCTTATATAGGCCCTAGGGCCAATTGCCTAGTACCTACCTATGAACCTGTTGCTATAGTGACCAGAGACTCTTCCCATGTAGGGTGGGGGGCATTATCTGGGAAGGACATTCCAAGGTATCTGGCAAGACCACTAGGCCCGTTTCCACATCAGTGTTCTAGAGATGAGAGCAGTGCATCTGGCGTTGCAGGCACTCCACGTCTTTCTTCCACTAGGGAGGATTGTAATCCAGTCAGGCAATATGTCGGTGGTATGGTACATAAACAAGAAGGAAACAGATCATACCCACTTTGTTGAGAGGTTCTGAGAGTTTGGCAGTGGGCAATATCTTCCCAACGCTTTCGAGTAGCAACACACATCCCGGGGAAATCCAGCATGATAGCGGACAAGCTCAGCAGGGCAATATTAATGCCTCATGAGTGGTCTCTAAACCACAACATAGTGTAAAAGATTTTCCGGAAGTGGGGACAGCCTTGATGCATTCTTTTTGCCAGTCCCATGAATACCAAATGCAGCAGCTACTTTGCACTAATTCCCCCTCCGGAGGAGACGCTGAGAGATGCTCTTGTTCACAATTGGCCCTCGGGACTTTTCTCCAATTTCCCCTCATACTCAGTCATTCAGAAAGCAAAATCGTTGGGAAGCAGGCTGATGTTCATCGTGTTTCACTGTTGCAGTCATTACACTTGGGTTATCCTGCTTGCAGGCTACCCGCAGTCGACCTGAATTCCAAAGTCTACGTCCGGCGTCGGTTGCTGTCGCCTCTTCCTTGACGTCAGTGCGCCAGGGGTATAAAAGATGCAGCCATTTTCTTCAGTCTTTCTTGCCGCATGGTGCCCGAAGCAAAAGCTGTTCGCAAGTGCCGCTCAGCCGACTCCTGAGATTTTCAAAAACGAATTTCAGATCCAAAGTCTTCATTAAAGCTAAGTACCCCATTGGGGAAACTTTTTTCTTGCTCCAGACCGATGTCAGAAAAAGTTAACAACTGTATTTCTTGTGGGAAGCAAATACCTCATAAGGATTTTCACTCTTACTGTATTCCTTGCCTAGGCCCTGATCACAACGTTGCTAGCTGTCGTTTTTTTGCTAGATTTAACCAACTCACTATTAAGCGTCGGTTCGAGTTTGCCTTTCATTATTTTCGCCGCAGATTCAATTATATAATGCCATCAGAACAGCCGACGACCGGAGTTTATAAAAAGCGCAAGGAAAAAGAAAAGGACAGGCACCCGAGGTCCAAAACCGACGACAAGGCTTCCGCTAAGCCAGTCGCCAGTTCGCCGGTTCTCAGTGAGGCGCTTTCGCAGCCGCTGCTGCCTGCTACCTCAGAGCCACAGGCCGCTGATGACTCCCACGTGGAGCCAGCTAGGCCTCTGGATACTCAAGGTATTGGACTCTCGGAAACTATTCCCTTAGATGGGACCGGAGCCGCTGAGCAGGCATTGGCTTCTGAGGGTGTTTTCAGACCCTACACAGTTATATGTAAAGCCTACTTCAGCTTCCAAAGCAAAGACTAAAGCAGTACTAAAGACAAAGAAACAAGTACAGCATTCTCCTGGACAGACTACCATGCCTAAAAAACAGATGCTCAAAATGGCCGAAGACCTTATTACCTTGATCAGGGGTTCCCATCCCCCTCCTGACAAGAGGCCTAGGCAAGAGATAGAATATGAATCATCTGATCAGGTTTCCATTTCCTCTGACTCCTCTTCTGAACAGGGATACTCTCTTCCTCCTTACGAGGATTCTGATGCTGAAGAATCTATCCCTTCAGCCTCACCGCCTGAGGATTATTCATTTGGGGAAACCCTGCATACCATGAAGGGAGCACTTCCACTGGGAGAGCCAAGACATCTCAGAATCTAAGAAAAGGCTTAGAGATTTTCGTTTACTTCCTCCGCACAGGCCTGTAGCTATTCCTCCTGTGTTAGACATTGTAGAGGATGTATTTTCAGAGTCCGGACTTTCTCCTGACTCTTTACCTCCTGCCCCTGTTAAACCACGTTGATACTACAGGGTTCCAGATTCACATAAATTTCTTTATAAAAACCCTGCTGCTGACCCAGAAACTGATGTTCATCATCTCACATTGCTGCAGTCCTTACACTTGGGTAGTCCGCTGTCCTCGGTCGGCCCGAATATCAAAGTATTAGGCTGACGTCGGTCAAGGTGCTTAAGACTGACATCAGGACGTCAGGGTACAAATGCGCATGACCGACGTCATATCCCCAGTCTTTTTTGCCGCATGGTCCGATGCAGAAGCAGCGTTGCAAGTGCCGTTCGGCGTTCTGAAATTTTTCGAATTCGGAGTTTCAGACTGAGTCAAAGTTGGCTAAGTACCCCGTTAGGGAATATTTTAGTTTTTTCTTGCCTCAGTGGTTTACCGGATGTCAGAAAAAGTGAATAACTGTATTTCTTGTGGGAAACGGATACCGCATAGAGATTATCATACTTTGTGTATTCCTTGTTTGGGGCCTGAGCACGACGTTGTTGGGTGTCGCTTTTGTGCTAGGTTCAATAAGCGCACTATTAAGCGAAGGTTAGATTGTGCCAGGTTGGTCTTCGGGAAGCGGTGCAATTATAATATGCCGTCGGATGCTCCGACGCCCGCTTCTTCGAAGAAGCGCAAAGACAAAGCAGCTAAACCCAGGCAAGAAGAGTCGTCCGTAGCGGACGCCGGTTCTTTAGAGGCGTCAGTGGAACCGGTGGTTGCGCCGGAGGCTTCTCTGGAGTCCCAGGGGGAGACTTTGATATTGCAGGATGTGGCCTCTCAGGAGGCAGGTCAGGCTGAAGGGGCTTCTCAGGTTACTGTACTCCCTCGCTTCCTAGGGTGGTTAGGCCCTCTCCTTCTGTTTCTAAGGCTTCTCCCAGAGGCAGGCCAGGTTTAGCTTCTGTTGGTGTCACTCCTAGTTCTTCAGGATCTGTGCCCAAGAAGCACATGCTTAAAATGGCAGAAGATTTAATTACTTTGATTAGAGGTTCTTTGCCCCTCCTGATAAGAGGCCTAGGGTGGAACCAGAGTTGGGGAGTTTTGAGCAGGCTTCGGATGTTTCAGAGTCTTGGCTGAAGACTTGCAGGAGTATTCTCCTTATTCTGATTCTGATGTGGATGATTCTACTCCTTCTGCTTCTCCTCCAGAGGATTTTTCTTTTCAGAGACTCTTCATTCCATGAGGGAACATTTTAAGTGGGAAGGTCAGGACTTCTCTGATTCCAGGAAAAGGCTTAGGAATTTTTGCTTTACCCCAGCATAGGCCTTTGGCTATACCACCTGTTCTGGATGTTGTGGAAGATGTGTTTGCAGAGGCTTCACTTAATCCTGATTCTTTGCCTCCTGCTCCTGTTAAACCGGACAGGTATTACAGGGTGCCTGAAGCTCATAAATATCTTTATAAGAGTCCTAGGGCGGACCCAGAAACTGTTAGTCAGGGACCTAAGGGTGTCAAGGCCTCTGTTGTAAAAATCCGGTTCCTCCAGATAAAGAGGCCAGGGCTTTGGATAGATGGGGAAAGAAAGTCTATACTTCTTCCACCTTAGCTATGAGGGCTTTGAATTGCCAGTTTCACATGTTGAAATATCAAAACTATCTTCTTTCTCAATTGAAGTCTAAGGTTGATGCTCTGGCGGAAGGTATTGAGTGTAAAGAATTACAAGATTTGGTACATGTTTCTGAACAGGTGGGTAAGCACTCTTTACAATGTGGTTTTGATGCTGTACAGGCCTCGTCTAGGGTGGCTGCCACTGGGTCAGTTCTTCGCAGGCACGCCTGGCTGAGGGATCAGAATTTATCTGACCATGTTAAGACAAGGATTTTAGATGCTCCTTTACAGTCTGATGTGTTGTTTGGTTCACCTGTGGAGGCAGTCTTAAAGAAAATGGAAGACAAGGCTAAGTCTATGCAGACTGTTAAAGATTTTTGCAAGTTCAGCCTCCGAAATTTAGTAGGAATTGGCCTGCTAAGGGGTGGGCGTACCCTTCTTATGATTCACAGTCTAGGGGTAGATCTAGACGTGGTAGGGGCAGAGCTCAGGGCTCTTTCAGACCTAGAACAGGAGTTCACCTGCACAGTCTTCGGGTGAGGGCAGGGGCCAGTCCTTTCGTAAACAGGCCCAATGACCTACCTTTTCAGCTGCCAGAGCCTTCTTGTCTGGCAGCACCTTTGGGAGGAAGGTTGGCACTCTTCAAGGAAAATTGGAGTTTAATTACCCAAGACAGATGGGTATTGGATATCATACACCAAGGTTACAAGTTTTATTTCCATACCTTGCCTCCTTTCAAAGGCATGCCAGACATTCCTCCTCAGCAAAGAATAGAGGCTCACAAACAAATTTCTCTGCTGCTTCAAATAGGGGCCATACAGCCGGTCCCTCTGCCAGAAGTGGGCCTAGGATTTTATTCTCGCCTGTTCCTAGTACCAAAGAAGGGGAACACGTGGAGACCAATTTTGGATTTATCTATCCTCAACACTTATCTGGACATTCCCAAGTTCAAAATGTTGACGTTACAACAGCTTTTACCTCTGCTGGGCAAAGATCACTGGATGGTGACTCTGGATCTCAAGGAGGCTTACCTTCATGTTCCTATCAGGCTAAGTTGCAGGAAGTATCTGCGTTTTCGGGCTGGGACTTCTCATTATCAGTTCTCTGCATTGCCCTTTGGCTTATCTACTGCGCCCAGAGTGTTCACGAAGGTTCTGGCTCCAGTGATAGCTTTCTTCAGGCTAAAAGGAATACAAATCTGTCCTTATTTGGACGATTGCCTGATTCTGGCTCAAGGAAGGGACGAACTTCTTCATCATTTGCAATATGTGATAGCAGTGCTAAGATGCCTGGGGTATTCTGTGAACGAAATAAAGTCCAGTCTAGTACCCTCTCAGGACATGTGCTTTCTGGGTGTGAGACTGAATACAGCATCCCAGATGGCCTTTTTGACCCCGGACAAACAAAAGAATCTTTCCCTTTACTTCCATCAATTGTCTCATCAGTCCAGGCTGACTGCAAGGACAGTCCTTCAAGCCTTGGGGTTCATGGCATCTTGTATTCTGGTGCTTCCCAATGCCAAACTGCATATGAGGAAGCTACAATGGTATCTCAAAAATGTATGGACACAGCACTGCCAAGATATGGACACTGTCATTCAGATAATACCTTGCATTCAAAAGGAATTTTGTGGTAGGCTCAGGAATGTCACCTAAACAAGGGACTCTCTGTGACCCGGCCAGAGGCGAGTCAGATTCTAACGACAGATGCCTCAGACAAAGCTTGGGGAGCTCATCTAAATGGAAAGTGGATACAAGACACGTGGCCTGCCAGACTACAACATCTACATATCAACTTGAAGGAGATGTTAGCAGTCCAATTTGCATTAATAGCTTTCAAGGATTTACTTCTTCCAGGGCAGGTGTTGGTTCTAACAGACAACACAACTGTCATGTGGTACATCAACAAGCAAGGGGGAACACATTCTTATCCTCTATGCAGACAAGCAATGATTTTGTGGGAGACTGCTCTCAGTTTACAGCTAAATCTTCAGGCAAGGTTTCTGCCGGAGCACAGAACTCCTTAGCAGATGTGTTGAGCAGGCAATTATGGATCCCCACGAGTGGAAATTGGATCCTCATGTATTTCAGAAATTGACAGTGTCATGGGGAACTCCAGACATAGATCTGTTCGCTTCTCCACTAAACTACCAGCTGCCAAAGTTTTGCACAAAAGGTTTCATCCCACAGCTTGGAAAGTGGATGCTCTTTCTTTCAATTGGAGCAATCTTCATGTGTATGCCTTTCCACCTCTGCCTCTCCTCCCAAAGGTACTCCTAAAGGTCAGACAGGACAAGCCAAAGATGATTTTAATAGCTCCAGATTGGCCTCGACAGCACTGGTACCCATTACTGAGAAGTCTGGTAGGGAGCCTCCATGGCCTTTGCCTTCAATTCCACACCTGCTGTCTCAGGAGAACAGTCATTTACTCAATGTCAAACTTCACTCTCTTCACCTAACAGCCTGGCATATTCTGTTTTAAACCCTGGAGGGTCTCAGCTTCCACAGCAAGTTTTGAATGTTATTTTGGAGGCCAGAAGGCCTAGTACAAGGAAAGTGTACGCAGATAAATGGAAGAGATTTTTATTTTGGAGTGCAGCAAAGGAATTTGATGTTTCTAAGCCTAATTTAAGTGTGGCTCTTCAATATCTTGCTGAGTTACTGGACAAAGGTTTGTCCTTCTCTTCTATTAAGGTTCATGCTGCAGCAATTTCTGCTCACTATGACTGTGACCCACCATTGTTTTCTCATCCTTTGTTTAAGCAATTCCTTAGAGGGCAAAGAATATAAGACCCCCACGAGAGCTCCTACTCCTGCTTGGGATCTCAATTTTGTGTTGGAGAAACTCACTCTACAACCTTTTGAGCCTGCAGCTACTGCCGAGTTGAAATATTTATCATGGAAGACTGCTTTTTTGTTGGCCATTACCTCTGCGAGAAGGGTTTCTGAATTACAGGCTCTTATGGCAGTTGAGCCTTTCTTAATTTTCCATAAGGACAGAGTATCTTTGCGTACTAATCCTTCCTTTATGCCTAAAGTGGTTTCTAGTGTGGCTTTAAACCAAACTATTCATTTGCCTACTTTTTATGCAAATCCCCAAAATAAAGGGGAGAAGATTTTGCACACTTTGGATATACACAGGCAGTTGCGATATTATTTGAGCAGAACTAAAGGGTTTAGGCAGTCTCAGCAGTTATTTGTTTCATTTGCTCTGGGTTCTCAGGGCAAGCCTGTTTCAAAACAAGCTATTTCTAAGTGGATTGGGTTTTGTATTGCTTTCTGTTATTCCCATCATGGTAAGGAGATTCCAGCTGGGATTAGGCCTCATTCCACTAGGGCTACTGCCACTTCTACAGCTTTTTTAAGGGGGGTGGCAACTAAAGATATTTTAGAGGCAGCCACTTGGAGTTCAGTGCATACTTTCTCTAAGCATTACCACCTTCCTCTTTACTCTAAATCTAGGGCTGGTTTTGCCACTGCAATCTTACAGGGCATTTTGGCAGCACCTAATGCTTTATAGTTTTGCCATCCTCCCTTACCTCTGCTTTGGGATTCTACCCAAGTGTAAGGACTGCAGCAATGTGAGATGATGAACATAGTACAGTTTTGTACCTACCATAAATGTAGATGTTCGAAGATCTACATTGCTGCAGTCCAATTTACCCTCCCTCCT
This sequence comes from Protopterus annectens, assembly GCF_019279795.1. Classification (NCBI taxonomy): domain Eukaryota; kingdom Metazoa; phylum Chordata; order Ceratodontiformes; family Protopteridae; genus Protopterus; species Protopterus annectens. Next base: position 71,471,096 of record NC_056740.1, on the reverse strand, counting down.
TCCCCTCTGTAGTTGGAGGCGGTGGTGTGGTTTGGGTTGTAAATATTGTGGATATTGTATATATTGTACATATGATTAGTGCAAGGGTGGTTGGTTGTTTTTTGCTGTCTTTTGGTTTTGGCCTTTCTTTTTAGGGTCTTCTGACATCTGGGGCAAGAAAAGACTGAGGATATGACGTCGGTCATGCGCATTTGTACCCTGACGTCCTGATGTCAGTCTTAAGCGCCTTGACCGACGTCAGCCTAATACTTTGATATTCGGGCCGACCGAGGACAGCGGACTACCCAAGTGTAAGGACTGCAGCAATGTAGATCTTCGAACATCTACATTTATGGTAGGTACAAAACTGTACTTTTCTCAGGGTCCCAAAGGGGTCAAGGCTTCTACTGCAAAAAACCCTATCCCCTCTGATAGAGATTCAAGGGCATTGGACAGATGGGGGGAAAAAGGTTTACACTTCTGCTACATTGGCTGTGAGGGCTTTAAATTGTCAATTTCATATGCTTAAATATCAGCAATACTTCATGTCACTGTTAAAACAGAAAATGGTGTCAAATTCTGATTGTGCAGAAAATAAGGAAATGCAGGATTTATTGCATGCGACTGAACAAGTGGGAAAGCGTACATTGCAATGTGGTTTTGATTCTCTGGAAGCCTCTTGCAGGGCTGCAGTTATGGGTTCTGTCATTAGGAGGCATGCTTGGTTAAAGGAACAGAGTCTGCCTGATCATGTTAAAGCAAAATTATTAGATGCTCCATTACAGCATGATACCTTATTTGGTGTTAAAGCAGAGGAGGTGGTGTTGAAAATGGAAGACAAAGCTAAATCTATGCAAACAGTAAAGGATTTCCTACAGGTACAGCCACCCAGATTTAGCAGGATCTGGCCTACAAAGAATTGGTCCTTTCCAGTGTCAGACAGGCCACAAAGAGGCAGATACAGACGCCCCAGAGGCAGATCACAGCCCCTAGGCTCATACAGGCCTAAACAGTTGGGTGCTTCTACCTCCAAAGGCAGAGAAGACAAATCACAACCGTATAGGAAACAGTCCCAATGACTTTCCTCTGCCAGCACCAAGCACTTATCTTCTGGCAGCCCTCTTAGAGGGAAAACTAGCAATTTTTTCTCAAAATTGGCACATGATCACCCAGGACAAATGGGTCTTGAATATAGTGTCCCAGGGCTACAGGTTCCACTTTCACACCCTGCTAAGGGCAAAAGGTATGCCAGACCTGCTACACAATCAATGGACAGAGGCACAAAAACAAATTTCATCCCTCATGGACATGAGGGCCATTCAGCAAGTACCACAGCAAGAGCAGGGACAAGGATTTTACTCAAGACTTTTTTTGGTACCCAGAAAAGACAAAGCCTGGAGACCAATACTGGACCTGTCTACTCTAAACACATTTCTGGACATTCCAAAATTCAAAATGTTGGCTCTGCAACAGCTTCTACCCATGCTGGGCAAGAAGGCTTGGCTTGTAACTTTGGACCAAAAAGAGGCATACCTGCATATTCCAATCAGACAGTCTTACAGAAAATACCTCAGATTCACAGCTGGCTCAATGCACTACCAATTCTCTGCACTGCCCTTTGGTTTATCTACTGCGTCCAGGGTCTTCACAAAATGCCTGGCACCAGTAATTGCTTTTTGCAGACAGAGGAATTCATATATATCCTTATTTGGATGATTGCCTTATTCAAGCAAAGAACAAGGACATTCTATTAAAGCATCTGGTGTTTTTAAAAAGATTACTAATTTGCCTAGGGTGCACAGTAAACGAAAAGAAATCAAATCTAGTACCCTCCCAAGAGGTAATATTCCTGGGTGCATGCTTAAATACAACTGCCCAGATGGCTTATCTCACGCCAGACAAACAAAGGCAACTGACTTCTTACTTCAAAATGTTGGTAACAATGACCCAGTTATCTGCAAGAACAATTCTGCAGTCTTTGGGCTTCATGGCATCCTGCATTCTTCTAATTCCATATGCCAGACTGCATATGAGGAAACTACAATGGTATCTAAAAAGTGTGTGGACTCAACGTTGTCACAGCCTGGAAGCATTAATTACCCTCATTCCTTGCCTGCAACAGGAGTTTCGATGGTGGGCACAGGCCTGTCGCCACAACAAGGGACAGCCATTCACCCTACCCACAGCCAGGCAGTTAATGACAACAGATGCTTCAGATTATGCCTGGGGGGCCCACATGACAGGAAAATGTATTCAGGGCACATGGCCCACAAGCCAAAGGCATCTACATATCAATCAAAAAGAGATGCTAGCTGTTCAGAATGCCCTGACAGCTTTCAAGGATTTACTCCATCCAGGACAACTACTGATAAGGACGGACAACACTACAGTCATGTGGTACATGAACAAATAAGGAGGCACTCATTCTTACCCCCTCTGCAGACAAGCCATGATTTTGTGGGACACAGCATTGACTTATCAAGTACACCTGCAAGCACAATTCCTGCCAGGAAAGAAAAATACTCTGGCAGACCAACTAAGCAGAAACCTTCACGGATCCCCACGAGTGGAAACTGGATCCACAAGTCTTCAGCATGATAATAAAGAAATGGGGATGCCCAGACATAGATCTATTTGCCTCCCATCACAACTACAGAAATTCTGCACAAGGTTTTATCACAAGCAAGCATGGAAAGTGGATGCTCTATCATTCAGCTGGAAAACCCTAACAGTATATGCCTTTCCTCCTCTGCCTCTCCTCCCCAAGGTACTCCTAAAGGTCAGGCAAGAGAAGCCAAAAATGATTGATTGCTCCAGACTGGCCCCGCCAGCACTGGTATCCAATCCTAAGGAGCTTGTCGCAAGGCCCAGCCTGGATATTGCCTCTAATTCCTCATTTACTGACCCAACAAAACAATCAGATCCTGCACAGCCAACTCAGAACTCTCAATCTGGCAGCATGGCAGATAATGTAGCCATTCAGAACACACCTCTCTCTAAAGCAGTGATGGATGTTATTTTGGAGGCCAGGAGGCCCAGTACCAGAAAATCTTATGCAGGAAAATGGAAAAGATTCTGTGCTTGGAACCAGTCACAAGGAATTGACACGTTTGTACCAAATATTCCTCAGATTTTACAATACCTAACTGAGATGCTGGACAAAGGCCTATCCTTTTCATCAGTTAAAATCCATGCCTCTGCCATTTCAGCTCATTACAGTACGGAACCACCAATTTTTTCACATCCGTTACTAAGGCAGTACCTCAGAGGGGGCAAAAACATAAGACCCCCAAGGAGAGCACCAATACCTGCATGGGACCTCAATTATGTCTTGGAAAAACTCACACTCCCACCTTTTGAGCCAGCGAATACAGCTGAAATAAAGTTCTTATCTTGGAAAATAGCTCTGCTCCTAGCAATAACCTCTGCAAGACGAGTCTCAGAGTTACAGGCACTCATGGCTGTGGAACCTTTTATCATTTTCCATCCAGACAGGGTTTCTCTGAGGACTAACCCGACATTTATGCCTAAGGTCATGTCCAATGTGGCCCTTAACCAATCCATTCATTTGCCTACCTTTTACCCAAACCCACAGAATAAGGGTAAGAGCCTCCTGCATTCTTTGGACATACACAGACAGCTATGCTTCTACTTGGACAGAACTAAAGCCTTCAGAAAGACTGGGCAACTCTTAGTAGCATATGCTGCAGGATCACAAGGAAAGGCTATCTCAAAGCAGACTATTTCAAAATGGATAGGCCACTGCATTCATTTCTGCTATTCACAACATGGCAAATCAGTGCCTAAGGGCATTAGACCTCACTCAACCAGAGCAGCAGCCACTTCAGCAGCCTTCCTCAGAGGAGTACCAACTAAAGACATTTTAGAGGCTGCAACTTGGAGTTCAGTGTACACTTTTACCAAGCACTACCACTTGCCTCTCTACTCTAAATCCAGAGCAGGCTTTGCCACTGCAGTGCTGCAGGGCCTTATAGCATCTCCTAATCCTATTTAGACCCAGCCACCCAACCTCAGCTTTGGGATTCAACCCGAGTGTAATGACTGCAACAGTGAAACACGATGAACATAGTACAGTTGTGTACCTACCATAAATGTAGATGTTCGAGTGTATTCACTGTTGCAGTCCAGGTTACCCACCCACCATCCCCCTTTTCTTTGCTGGGACTTATTTGTACTTCTCTATCCTATACAACCTATGTGGTGTATTTGTTTGTAGATGAAAGAAATGTTTATTTTTGTACATGCATACTTATTGGCATAATTTTCAGCCTACCAATTTGGGGGCACCTGACATCTGGGGCAAGAAAAACTGAAGAAAATGGAGTTGGCTGCATCTTTTATACCCTTGGCGCACTGACATCAGGGAAGAGGCGACAGCAACCGACGCCGGACCTAGACTTTGGAATTCAGGCAGACTGCGGGTAGCCTGCCAACAGGATAACCCAAGTGTAATGACTGCAACAGTGAATACACTCTAACATCTACATTTATGGTAGGTACACAGCTGTACTATTCTCGTTGTCCCATATGGGCCTCGTCAGATTTGGTTCCCGTTCCTTTGGCCTCATCTGCAGGAGAAGCCATGGGTTCTGGACCCAGTTCCAGACCTTCTGACACATATGTCAGGCACACTTCATCCTTCTCTCCACACCTTGAACTTGATAACATGGCTGTTCCACTTCCCAACTTAGTCAAGCTTTGCAACTTCACTCCAGCAGTCAAACACACATTGATATCCTCCCATAAAGATTCCACTAGAAAACTATATACTAGCAAATGGAAGAGGTTCTCTCACTGGGTGCGAAGTATAAGCATTGACCCATTTCCTGCCCCAGTTCAATCCATTTTAGAATTTCTTGCAGAGCTCTTCCAGCAAGGCTCGGCTGCAGCGACTATTAGAGTTCAACTGGCTCCAATCTCGAATTTCCCCATTGGTGAGCATGCTCCTAACCTAATGTCACACAGGTTGTGTAAAGCATTTTTAAAAGGCACTTCCTTATTGAGACCTCCTTTTAAAGAACCACTCTCTCCTTGGGATTTAAATTTTGTCCTGTTTCAACTAACATTGCTACTGTTCGACCCCTCTTCATCTTGTGACCTAAAATTTCTTTCCAGGAAGACCATCCTTCTAGTAGCTGGTAACATCTGCAAGAAGAGTTTCAGAGTTGCAAGCACTTTCAGTCAGACCACCATATCTGATTTTCCATAAGGATAGGGTATCGCTACGAACTAATCCGTCCTTTATACCTAAGGTTTGCTTTCAATCCAGTATAAATCAATCCAATATAAATCAATCTGTTTAGCTCCCAGTGTTTTTTCCCAGTCATAGCAACAAGGCAGAGTATAAACTCCACCAATTGTACGTGCATAGACGGCTCAGATTCTATTTGCATAGAACTAAAGATTTCAGGAAATCTAGCCAATTATTCATCTCTTTCTCTGAGGCAAAAAAGTGTATGCCAGTGTCTAAAGTCACCCTTTCAAATTGGCTTTCAAGTTGTATCACCTTTATATACACCTCCAATAATAGAGGTTTACCATTCAGAATTAGAGGTCACTCAACCAGAGCATTGGCAACATCCTCTGCTTTCCAGGCCAGAATGTCTGTGGACAGTATTTATGCTGTCACTACGTGTGCTAATCCTGACATGTTTATCACCCATTACAGAGTTGATTTGGCCTCCAGGAGCAGGGCCTCCTTTGGTTTCCACTGTGCTCAAAAGCTGTCAATGCTGTGTCTAAGTAAGAATGAAGGCGAGATAGGACAACATAACATAAAGAAGTTATGTACTTACAGTAACCTTCCATGTTTGTTGTCCATCTCGCCATTCATTCTTATGACCCCCCCCCCCCACCTTCCCCCATCTAAGGACTCCTAGAGGACCTGGTGGTGACCCTTCCTCTTATACATGAGCTCCTTTGACTTTCTGTTTTTTCTCCTTAATCTGGTGTCATACCATTATATTAGTCCTTATTACTGTTAGCAGCAAACAAGATCTGGAGAATTGCACCACTGCATCAGGGAGATACCTACCTTGCCACAAGCCAAGTTTGGGACTTCCAGCTGATGTATTCAGCTGAGTTGGAGCAGAGGATCGGCTCCAAACCCATCCAAGTAAGAATGAATGGCGAGATGGACAACAAACATGGAATTTTATGGTGGGTACATAACTTCTTTTTTCTGGCTGCTTGAGAGTTACTATTAAAAATAGGCCTGACTAATACTGTACCCTATACTTACTTGTTTGGTTTGACTTGTTCTCGGGTTGCGGAGAGAGTGAATTTATTCCTATCTTCCTTTTTTAAAACTCTAAAAACATAAGGTTATGTTTCTGCAGGGGAAAAACAGTGTGCAACACATGAAAATTGTACTATATTTATTCGATTTTTTTTTTTTGCCGGTTGCTTGAGTTCTATTTAACTGAGAGTTTACAGTCAAAATTTGACTTATCTGTGAATTTGTTGCATTTAATAAGAAACCTGTCACACATTAAAATTAATTTACATTGGGAACAGAACCCACATTTCTCATTTTAATGTGACTTTTATTTTCATAGGTTCATAGACTGATATTAGGCTATCTGCCCTAGGGCATTTACAAGCCTAGCCAGAGTGTGTTTGGCTTTCGCCACCCTTCTTAGATTAGTTGACTGTGCCTCTGTATAGTAGGTCACAGAAGATAGCCCATTTAAGGTTAGTTTACCGTGCCTCTGTCTAGCAGTGACACAGAAGAGATCCCAGGGGTAAATTTACGATCTCCCATCCAGACGTCAAGATTCTTCTTGAAGAGGGTCATTGAGGGGCTCTGTCTGACATGGATTGGGATTTTGTTTCAGAGTGAGGGGAGCCTGTGGGATATGAATCTGTCCCTCCAGCATGTTCTGTTTATTTCTGTGCTGAGGTTTAAGTCACTGGAGCGTGTAGTTCTGATGGATTTGGATTTCTTGAGGTGCGGCATGTCCATTAATTCTGGGTTGGACATGGCTTTATACGTCAATCACAGATCGCCTCTGAGTAGGCGGTAAGCAACTGAGTTGAGCTGGAGTTTCTTTAGCCTAACTGTGTAGGGCATCTGTTTGAGTCCCTTGATCCTCTTGGTGAGGTACTTTTGGGGTCTTTCTAGTTGTAGCAGGTGTCGGGTAAGGTACATCCCAAATGGGGCATTGTATTCAATTATGGGCCTGAGGAGTGGTGAGTAGAGGGGCACAATGACCTCTCTTGATCTAGATGTGAACCCCTTCCTGATAAGGTGGGCTATATAGAACGTCTTTCTAACCACTTTGGCAATGTGATTGTCAAAGGAGAGATTGCAATCTACTTGGGTCCCCAAATCCCTAATTACTTATTCCGTACTTAATGGATTACCACCTATGTGGTAATTTGTGGGCACTTTGTTTTTTCCCAAAGGGGATGACTATGCACTTTTTGGCATTTAGCTTTAGGCCATGGCTCTGGCACCACTTATCCATCTCTGTGAGACCTTTTTGGAGGATGCTTGTGTCAGCCGGCGAGTCGATTATGGCCCCCAGTTTGCAGTCATCTGCAAACTTTGTCAGCCATAGTCCTCCTGTGTTAGCCTGTACTTTAGAGAAATATGTACCGAACAAGAGAGATCCCAGGACTGAGCCTTGTGGGACACCACTTGTAACTGGTTTAGAGTCTGACATGGCACCTGCAATTCTGACCATGTGGGTTCTATCCCTAAGCCAGTTTGCAACCCATCTTGTGACATAGGGGTTGATATTTAAGCTGGTGAGCTTATTTATGATGCCCAAGTGGGGTGTTGTGTCGAAGGCTTTTGCAAGGTCAAGGTAGGCTGTCTGGACTACATTCCCTTCGTCTATGGACTTGGTGACTGTTTCAAATAAATTGACCAGGTTCAAGAGGCAAGATCTGCCCTTAACAAAGCTGAATCGGGTCGGTTATAGTGTTTGGAGGTTCCCAATGTCTTTGTTTATGAGTTCCATGATGATACGCTCCATAGCTTTGCAGACAAGGCTAGTTAGGCTTATAGGGTGATAGTTTCCGGGGTCCGTTGTGGCACCACCTTTATGGAGTGGGACCACTGTTGCTGTATGCCATTCTTTGGGTACATATCCTGTTGTAAGGCTGAGACTGAACAGTGATTTTAAGTGAGGGTTCAGTTCTTCTTGGAGCTCATGTAAAACGCAGCCCGGGACACCGTCCGGTCCCATTGATGCTGTGTTTTTGCTTTGGAGAGGGCAGCTCTCACCTGTGCATCTGTGATGTCAATTAAGATTTTTTTTATTTAAAATTTTTTACACAGAAACTACTTTTTATGTATACATAAAAACATAATCTGTTCGATACACTGTCAAGATGGTTTACTTTAAAACTTCCAAACATGAGATGGCATTGTGATATTACTTTGCCTAGTAATGGTTGGAGATGCTCCCTCTTGAAACACTGAAGGAAGTGTTGTCATTACTCATGGATGTGTGTATAAAAGTTGTGTAACTTAACTGTTTTTATATTCTGATGAAGTTCCGATATGGGATGAGAAAGCACTTAATATACATGCAGTTTATTTGGTTTGGTTTTAATTTGTTTACCAAGTAAAATAGTTGCTGCCTGTGACCTTCAGCCTTGGATTTGTCTTGGTTTTGGAGGCTTCTGGATTTTGTGTTTTACCAGTATGTGTTGGATGTCCACAGACAACTCGGGGAGCTATCTTGACTGAATAAAAATCTTTCAGAACTTTTGAATGGCTGTCTGTTTCTTTTGAAGGTAAGAAGGGGACAGCCTGCGTCAAAGCAAACTGTTTTCAAATGGCTTTCTTGGGCTTTTATTTATTTATTATTGTATTAATTTATTTATTTACCCGGAAATACCAACTGGACACAGGTCCTTTTTCAGCTGACGCTTTGGGAGAAAAGCACCACAGAACAATAAATGAGCAGCAGAGTACATGAAGACCAATTGAATGTACATACAGTATCAAATAATACATACTGCAGCAATCATTAAATATACATACAATATGAAACATAATAATGAACGCATTTATATCACGTTATTGAAAGATGAAAATAGCGAACGCTATTTCATCGGTCCCAAAACATCTAAACATTAAAATATTGAACATTCAGAACAGCTAATTTTTTCCCACACACAACACAAGCACATCAAACAAAACAGCAACCACACACACACACTTAAATTCTTACATCTAACGCTACACAAAACTAAACATACACTACTATCTACCCACTTAAATCAACCCAAACTCCAACCCTAAGGTCCGTCACTACCCGCACCCTCACTCACTTAAACCGCCCCTAACCCTATCACTATCGCACACACGCCTAACCCGCACGTACAAACAATTGCACACTTACCTGAAACCAACCCGTAACTTTCCACCACAGCACTAAGAATAGTGAAGCCACAGAAAAGGCCAACCAAATTCTTTCCCGAGGAAAAAATTTGCTGTTCTGCAGCTTCGCTATTCTTAACGTTCGCTGAATAGTGTTCGGTATCAGAACATTCGAAGTTTTAATACTTCGATGTTCTGATATAGACCCTAATGAACAGATATACAAGTATCTAGCTAGAGGCTAGGAATAAAGGTCGGATGTATATTTAGATGGTACTAAGCTCAAACTGATACTGTTCTAAACTCATATACCTAATCTTATATGCAGATATTGCACTAAGCTCAAACTGATACAAAGTAGATGCTCCACATTAAGGTGGAACAAGCTAGAAGGGCTATTGTGTTGGAAGATAGAGGAGTAAGAGAGGAGACTGAGTGAGTAATATACATGGTAGTGAGAGGAAGCTAGGTGCAAGTCAGTTAGATATGTTTTTGGAGTTGAGATGAAGTGAGGTAGTTAAGCATGTTATGGCAGGTCTGAGAGATTGAGTGAGGATGGAAAGGGGGGTAAAGGGTGAGCCAGAGCCTGCAGAGGAAGGAATGCAGTGATCACAGTGTGATGCAGGGTGGCTAGGAGAGGGGAGAGGAAGGGGAGGTAAAAAGGAGGGTTACTAATCGGGATTGGTGCATGGGCATAACCAGAGACTTTTTAAGTTGTTTTTTAGTGCAGTCTTGAAGTGATTGCAAGACAGTAGTGTGGTTATAGAGGTGGTGGGGGATTGTTCCATAATCTGGATATGACGCAGGAGAATAATGCTTCTCCCACCGAGTTCTGGGTTTGGTCACTAGAAGTAGATATTTGCTGCTGGAGCATAGTGGTCTAGTGGAGCAATGAGGCTGGAGAAGGTTTGGAAGGGATGGGCATTTAAAAGGATGGTTTACTAACTTGTGGGCGAGAGAGAGTTAATTCAGGTGAAGAAGTTGAGAGAGTTCAAGCCAGTCAAGTTCTCTAAGTGACATGCAGTGGTGGCTCCAGTAAGATGCACCAGAGGTAAACTTAGCAATTTTATTGTAGCAAGCCTCAAGCTTGTTTAGGTCTGTTTGTCTAAGTTAGGTAAGTGTAGGAGAGGGGTAGAATAAAGTGGAGATTAGGTGGGAATTGGCAGCAGAAATTCTGGCCGTCTTGGTGAGGAATTGTTTCTGTACAATGCACCTAGTTTTTTGTGAATCTTTTTTTATGGTTTGAGAAATTAGTGTGTTAAATCTGAGACTATCAATCTCAACACCAGTTGAGTTTTAAGTTTTGTTACTCCAACCATAGCAAAATTAATCCAGGCAGTTTCAAAGTGCATTCTACCAGGACCTTGGCATAGTCTGTGGCTTTTTGAAAAGGGTTTGGACTTTAAGTATTCTAGAAATAGCAACTTGGTCCTCTGTGCATACTTTTGCAAAGCATACCACAAGCTAGATTCCTTCACTAAGTCTAGGTCAGGCTTTGTTTGGACCATTCTCTGAGGGGCTTCTGGACCCTACTATCTTCCAGTTTTTGTGAGCTATGGTAATTATCCATATAGGGTAGGCTACTGCAGTAGTGACCAGTATGAAGCACATAGTATAGTTATGTAAGTAAACCTCTCAAAAATCAAATGCTTTCTCAAATTCAGCATAGTTTCAGACCTGGTCATAGTACTTCAACTGCACTTATATCCTTTATGGCCCTAGTTAATAAAGCCAGTGACTCAGGGAAGATTGTGTACACTCTATTTCTGGATTTATGTAAAGCCTTTGATACTATCTCTCCCACACACCTCCTTTCCCAGGTTTCTAATCTAGGACTATCTATTCCATCTCTGAAATGATTTAAAAGCTGCCTGTCTGAATTCCACATATTCTCTCTAAACAAAACAAAAAAATTGAAGTAGTTACCCAAATCAAATTGCCAGGTGCTGTAACTGACAAAAACCTACACTTACAAAAAAAAAAAACATCAGCAAGCCTCACAAAAACCTGTTTCTAATATACAGACATAAACATTTCTTCTCCATCCCCACAAAACAAGTACTTGCTTCCACTTATCTACTTCCTTCTCTATTCTATGGCGCCCCACTACTAACCCACCTACAATCTTCACTCAAATCGAAATTAGAAATATGCTACAACAAGATAGCCAGGTTTGCAACAACCACCACTGCATACCTCTAGAAGTATTAAACTGGCTTGAATTCCCCCACTGTTTTACTTGTCTCCAATTAATTACCACACACAAAATACTTACTAAACCATATAGGATTGCCCTACCCTAAAGTCCTTATTCTCCCACTATAATCCCAGTAGGTACCTAAGATCAGAAAACCAACACCTCCTCCAAATTCAGAAACCTAAACTACCCGCTGGTCAGCTACTGTACTCTTAGCTGAAATCTGGAACAGCCTTCCTCCAGCCATTCACACCACACAATGCACTTCCTCCTTCAAAACTGCTCTATGCACACACACTCACTTCAGATGGGTCTATAACTGCATTAAGCCTTCTCCGGCCATTACCTAGACCTTAGTGCCTTCCTACCATTCCCCTTATTCTCCTTTGTAATCACACTTTTCTGTATATCTGTCTCGAGTACACTAACATTTTGTCACACTGTGTGTCTCCTTACCCATTACTACTAACGGCATTCTCTCCTAACTGCCATGTCTATTGCTCCCACGCTACTTACCTCTACTGTTATCACTTACAACTTCTTAAATATTCCTTTTCATATTCTTCTGTTCATTTTCCTTGTATATACTGCAATTTTGACTACCTCACTGCTATAGCTTCTTAGTCTTTCCTAGCTCTAAATCTCTATCATTATCTCAATGCTAAGCATTTTATATTTGCCCATACTGCTATGTTGTAATTAGTTGTGTGTAGCCAGTGTGTGTATGTAAGCATTTTATGTTCACCCAAACTTCCACGTCAGCTATAGTTGTACTACATTCTAATTAGTTTATTAGGTGAGTATCAAGTGTGTGTATATATTCTAAATGTACTACTGTTAAGAAATTTATTTTCCTCCCTCTGTGCTGTAGATACTCATAAGTGTGCCTTATTCTATTTGTGTTTCTTGTGGAGCCTTTCTCTCTGGGCCTTCACTGAAAATGGGCTCTGCTTGGCCCAGTGGACTTTCCCGGTAAACAAATGCCAATAAATAAGTAAATAATTAAAATAAATAACTTGCTTACTATGGCAGTAGATGTTTGAATGATTATGGCTGCAGTAGCCACTCCCTCCACCCCCACCCCCTATTTTTTGTGCATTTTTGATGCTGCAGTGGGGACTTTTTTGTTCCTAGCAATGTCCTCTCAGGGCTCAGCCTTCCTGTCCCATTTGGTATGAAAGCTGTTTTATGAATGCATAGGTAAATGCTAGGCTATCAGTCTGCAGACTTACAACACTAACAACAAGAGGTCAGAGTCAGACCCTGTACCTTGTATTTGTGAGGTCAAGACCTTAACCATTATGCCAACCCCTCCACTAGGAGGGGGTGATGGTGTCCAACCCTATCTTTTTATCAGTACAGCTTGAACTGACGCACTTTGAGCACATGGAAGGTTTTCTGAAGCTTTGGAAGCTGTATTGCTGTTTATATCCAATACAGGGTATAATACTTCATAGCTAAGGCTACCACTGCAGGGATCATTGGAACATCTACTGTTGTAAGTTTACTTACACAGCTCTGCTTTCACTTTCCTTGAATAGTGACTCTCCAGTTAACTTCTTCTTAACTTCTATTGAATTGCAACAAACGTTACTGTTTTTCGCAAATGTCTGTACAACACAAGAAAAACAAGACTTCTGCATACAAACCTTTTAGCAGAGCCACTGAACAGAAACCATAGAGCATACAAAACTATTGATGTTATCATGTAGAGAAACCTTAAGATCGGTAAACATATTGATTACATGATCAGCAAAACCAATCAATCAGAAAGTGGCCATGCTGTGTAAATGCAAATACTATATCCCACATAATGTTTTCCCAGTCATAACACAAGCACCACTTCTACCATCCTTGCCATAAGATTCCTCAATCTTGCTAAATATACATAAGACTCAAACCACCAATTTGGGAGCCTGTTAGACTTGCAGCAGATGTTCCTCATTCATCCCATCGCTACCAGTCATTACAGAAGCTAGATTGAATGGATCTTCATAGCACTGTACTGCTACACCAAGTTAAACTTGTCTGTTCCATTCTTCATAATTCACAGAAATTCCCAGATCTGACAAATATTATGGTACTTTAATACCATGCAGTGCAGCAAGAGCCCATGTCACTTAATGAAAATCACTGCTAACCATTAAATCACACAGTATTCCCAGCAATTCTCTCTATTCTGTAAGTTTAGCCGACAAACGGAATACCTTTCCCACAGACCTTAAAAATGAGTCTGTCACTGCAATATTTGTAGCTAAGTTAAAGCAACATTTAGCATATTCTGCACTGCCTAAGCATGAAATGAAATGCATTTTCAGTGACTAGCCACAACACTCCAAATAAGTGTTCCCAGTATAGCTACAAACAACTAATGCTTTGAAAAACTATTGACTGCTGCTCGCCTTCTTTTCTCTCATTCTTTCCTTCTTACATACTGTGTCACTGTTTTGCTTCATGTCACCACTACTCCTCTCAACATCCTCATAACTTGCTCTTCTGTAACCGTAGGCCTCTTTTTTTTTTTTTTTTTTTTTTCTTTCTTTCTATCCTCAAAAATTCAACTGATCATAACTTTCTCTTCTGTAATTGCTTTTCTTTTTATTTCACTTGTGCAGATCACTAATTTTTTTGCTTCATGAGTTGAATTCACTCTATTATATATTTTTCCTAGCATCCCACTCCATCACGGACTTCTCAAGTCCTACAATCTCCTCAGCTAATCTAGTAACACACACATACAAAACGTACCATTTTTGTAACTACAACATTGTCAACTATTATTATTAATGCTGACATACTGCTGTTTATATGTTAGTACACTGCTTTATTTTGTAAATTTTCTTTATTTTATATTGTGCCTGTTTTGAGATATATATATATATATATATATATATATATATATATATATATATATATATACACACACACACACACACACACACACACACACACATGCTTTGGGGTTGCGTAATCATAGCAACAGATGACCATAGTTCCTTTATAGAGATGCAGAATGTTCTATGCAGCTGTTTTCCCATGTTATGTTTTTGATCTCCACACATTGTAAGATTATAGTGCCAGCAATTTATGGTGACCCTGTGGTCAGTTATCCAAACCATCCACAAAGTTTTCGTGGGTCAGGTATGAGAGTAGATTGCTTGGCCTTTTTCCTGGCTGACCCTCACTAGCAACACCAGCATGTTCTTCAACCCATGCTACTAGCATCACAGACTGCCACCTGTTTGTGCCATCAGTCTGACATCACCATGTAGTAGTTGCATAATTTCAAAGGATACCTGTCATGCTGTTGTAAAACTGTGAATGAAATGTTATGTAATCTCTTAGGTAAATGAATTTAAAATTGCAAAAACGATAGATGTAGCTGGGTTTTTATTTACAGTCTTTAAGTGCTTGTTTAATCAAAATAAAGTCTTAACAGTTTTGTATCCATATCTAAGCACTTTACTATTGTTTTTTTTTTTTTTTGTCATTTAAACATTTTTTTGTAGTCAGATCACGGGTGTTAACACAAGCCTTTTCAAATTATACTTCATAGTTTTAAGGAGGTCGAGTTTTAACCTGGTCTGACATTATGGGCCTTTGTCTTCCCTAAAGTCAGCATCTAGGATAGTTTTCCAGAACTTTCTGCACTCAGCGTCAGATGTGCTCTTGTGATGTACATAGTGAGATCACATATATATATACTCATTCCCTATGTAGTTTTTGAGATATATAATTTTTAATGAGTTTACACCTAGGTATAGTGGTCTGCATATCACTGGGTCCAGAAGACATTCAGAATAAATAACTGATAGAGTTACCTTATTAAAATGTCCTTGATATTTACAGATGGCATATATTACATGGTGTCTGAAGAAATATATTTGCAGAATTGCAGAAATTTGTTTTCAAGAGTTTGGCTTTGGAAGTCCCAAGCATTCTTGCAAACAATATGTTATATGTTGCCAGAAATTGAGACATGAGCAGAAGTGAATAAATGTATTTTTTTTCTCAAGAAGTTATGCATCTGGATATGCAGAGTAAAAATGTGTTCGCTATAACCTCCAGGAATTTTGTTACTGCAAGGCAGCTTAGCAGAAAATTGTAAACTTTGGACTCTGAAATTTGATTTGTATCACTGTGAGTAATTGTACGTGGTGGTGCTGCGGTAACGTTGTCGCCTCACAGTAAGATGCTGTCCGGTTCGATTCTCAGCTAGAGTGTCTTCTGCGTGAAGACATGCGTGAATGGGCGTACCTTCGTTGAAGGTTGTGCATCAGGCCTGGCAAGCCGGTACATAAAAATCAACTGCCAATCATTAGTGGACCGGAGTTCCGCTGTAGCGACCCCTAACCGGGAAAAGCCAAAAGACACAAACAAATCACTAAGAGTAATTAAGAAGCTTGAAAATGTACAGAATACTACATTCCTGCATGTTTCTGAATAAGATATGAAGGCATTTAACTCGGCTTTTCTTGAAGAGTTGAAAAGTGAAATAGCAGTTAGAAGGAAGTTTGGAATTGTCAGCATAGATGTAAATTGCTGTTCAATAGTACAAGGTTCTACACACATTGTCGATGCTTATGTTGCACATGAATGTAGCCAAAGATTGTTGATTTTGGTGAGCTCAGTAATATGTTAATAAGACAGAAAATATTTTGCGTTGTAAGAATTGTTCAAACGAGAGAAGTATTTGCCCCCTTCCTAATTTCTTATTTTATTGCACGTTTGTCGCACTTAAATTTTTCATATCATCAAACAAATTTAAATATTAGACAAAGATAACCCAAGTAAACACAAAATGCAGTTTTTAAGTGATTAAGGGAAAAAAACTATCCAATCCTACATGGCCCTATGTGAAAAAGTAATTGCCCTCTTGTTAAATCATGAAGTAACTGTGGGTAATCACATTTTTGGGAAAGCTGACTTCAATTTCACTAGCCACACCCAGGCCTGATTACTGCCAGACCTGTTGAATCAAGAGATCACTTAAATAGAACCTGTCAGACAAATTGAAGTAGGCCAAAAGATCCCAAAAAGGAAGACATCATGCCGCGATCTAAAGACCTGACCCAAGTAAATCCGACCTTGAACTAGGCTCTGAATTTAACTCATTTTTCATAGAAACTATTTCTGACCTGACGAAGACTTTCCCTAACAACAACCCACCAGTCCCACACTCTTCTCCAACTAACTCCTGTAATAACCCTCCCCTTAGGTTCGAGCTCAAACCTGTCTCCACTAACTTTACAAAAAGACTTCTGTCCAAACTTAAACCTTTCTCTAATGCTCCAGACGATATTCCCTCCTCCTTCCTAAAATGTGCTGCTGATGGTATAGCTTTCCCAATCAGCATCATTAACAGTTCTGTAAAGGAATCATATGTCCCCAAACTCTGGCGCTCAGCTTGTATTCTTCCTTTTCACAAAGGAGGCAAAAACACCAGCATCTCAATCTTCCATCCTATTGCTCTGCCCTCACCAATCTCCAAAATCCTAGAAAAGTGCATCCACCTCCAACTTATGCCTTTCCTAACCCCAAACCATCTTCTTACACCTATCCAGCATGGCTTCTGCCCAGGCCATAGCACTATACCCGCTCTACTCTCTTTCCTAGAAACTGTCAATCAAGCCCAGGATTCAGGACACTTAGTTTCTATTATTTTGCTCGATCTGTCTAAAGCCTTCGATACTGTTTCCCACAAACACATTCTCTATCATCTCTCAAACCTTCATCTCTCACCAAACACTTTATCCTGGTTCTCTAGTTACCTGTCAGACACATCGCAGGCAGTTAAATGGAAGAACCCCACCTCTTCCTTCTTACCTACCCTAACCTGACGTACCACAGGGATCCATCCTTGGGCCTTTGCTTTTTAACATCTTTATCAATAACTTTCACACTGCTATTCCTGATGCCAAAATCATTCAATACACAAGACAATTCAACCTTAGTCTGCTCTGCCTCAAACCTCTCTGAATTGCTGACTAAAACCAAAACTGCATTTTCAACTACTGAAAATTGGATATACCAAAACCACCTTTCTCTCAATGCAAATACATCAAAAATTCTACTATTCCCTCCCACAAAGACATACTCCTACGACAGAAATGCTTTCAAAGTCCTTAGTCGAACCAACTCACCTATAGAAGTGGTTCCTTCCGCTAAACTACTTGGTGTTACTATTGATGAACACCTCAAGTTTGATATCCATATTCAACAAACTATAAAGAAAACCTACCAAAAGCTAGGTATGCTGTACAGTAACAATCTCTCCAACTGTACTAGGCATACTCTGGCCACTACTTATCTTCTTCCTTCCTTGTTATACGGTGCCCCTCTCTTAACTAACCTGTCCTCCATCACCTCCAAACTAGAAAACTGCTACAATAAAAATCTCTAAATTAGCCACCAAATCCAAAAATTCCACCCATCATTGCTTTACCCTACAATCTCTGAATTGGCTAGAACTCACAAACTACCTAGACTACCTCCAACTCACCACTGCACACAGACTTTTATTTCACCCAACAAAATGTCCAGCTCTAACAAATCACCTTCCCCCTTACACCCCTAACAGAACTCTCAGATCTGAATATCAAAACTTAGTTTCTATCCACAAACCCAAACGTCCTGATGGCCAACGTCTCCTCTCTTTCTCACTAGGCAAGAAGTGGAATTCTCTCTCTTCCACTCTAAGAACTGTCAAACTCAGAAAACTTCAAAACCCAGCTTTTCAAACAACTGTCCACTAAATGGAAATGTACCTGCCTTCACCCTACCTAATTCTTTCTAAGTGTATACCCCCAGGAGGTTTTCTCCCACGTTCTAAGCTGTCTGTAACTACCATACCTATTTTCCTATGAGTGGATCTAAGCTCTCTGCAAATCCAATAGCTAACTTATCACACGATTCAACTTTGTAAATAGTATCTCACTTTAAATGAGTGCATGTAAAGTGTTTTCACGTTTACAACATGAGTGTTTGCTCAAATGAATCTGTATAGCATAACCCTTAAGACCAACCACAATGAATTTTGTTGATTATGCGTGACATTGAATGTACATATTTGTAAACTGTTGTATATAATGTATCCTTTATACTTTTGTATCTTTACTGTATTATGCATCTTGGAGCTTTTCTCCCCGGGCCTCCACTGAAAACGGGTCATTTGGGCCCAGTGGACCTCCCCGGTAATCAAACTGAAAGTAAATAAATAAATATAAATACCGGAACAGATGAGAAGCAAAGTAATTGACGTCTATCAGTCTGGAAAAGGTTGCAAAGCCATTTCTAAAGCTTTAGGACTCCAGCAAACCATGGTGAGAGCCATTATTCACAAATGGAGAAAACCTGGAACAGTGGTGACCCTTCCCAGGAGTGGCTGGCCTACAGAAAGTATCCCAAGAGCGCAGCACCGACTCATCCAAGAGGTCACAAAAGAACTCAGAACGACATCTAAAGAACTGCAGGCCTCACTTGCCTCAGTTAAGGTCAGTGTTCATGACTCAACCATAAGAAAGAGACTGGGCAAAAATGGCATTCATGGCAGAGTTCCAAGGCGAAAACCACTGCTGACCAAAAAGAACATAAAGGCTCAACTCACTTTTGCCAAAAAACATCTTGATGATCCCCAAGATTTTTGGGAAATATTCTGTGGACTGACTAAACAAAAGTTGAACTTTTTGGGAGGTGTGTGTCCCGTTACATCTGGCATGAAAGTAACACGGCATTTCAGCAAAAGAACATCATGCCAACAGTCAAACATGGTGGTGGTAGTGTGATTGTTTGGGGCTGCTTTTCTGTTTCTGGACCTGGACGACTTTGTGTGATTGATGGAAGCATGAATTCTGCTCTCTACCAAAGAAAATCCTGAAGGAGAATGTCCAGTCATCAGTTCGTGACCTCAAGCTGAAACTCACTTTTTTTCTGCAGCAGGACAATGATCCAAAACACACCAGCAAGTCCACCTCTTGAATGGCTTAAAAAAAATAAAATGAAGGTTTATGAATGCCTAGTCAAAGTCCAGACTTGAATCCAGTTGAGATGCTGTGGCATGACCTTAAAAAGGTGGTTCATGCTCGAAAACTCTCCAATATGGCTGAATTAAAACAATTCTGCAAAGAAGAGTGGGCGAAAATTCCTCAACAGGGATGTGAAAGACTCATTGCCAGGTATCGCAAATGCATGATTGCAGTTGCTGCTGCTAAGGGTGGCACAACCAGCTATTAGGTGGTTTAGGGGGCAATTACTTTTCATATAGAGCCATGTAGGTTTGGATAGTTTTTTTTTTCCTTAAAGTCATCACTTAAAAATGCATTTTGTGTTTACTTGGGTTATCTGTGTCTTATGTTTACATTTGTTTGATGATCTGAAACATTTAAGTGTGACAAACATGCAAAAAAATAAGAA
The DNA here is from genome assembly GCF_019279795.1 of Protopterus annectens. Classification (NCBI taxonomy): domain Eukaryota; kingdom Metazoa; phylum Chordata; order Ceratodontiformes; family Protopteridae; genus Protopterus; species Protopterus annectens. The sequence continues at coordinate 71,451,150 of NC_056740.1, read as the reverse complement.
ATCAGGAAAGGGGCAAATACTTTTTCATTGCACTGTAGTTTAACAAAGCTTATAAATGTGTATGGAGCAAATATAAATGACAAGTACATGGTAAAAAGAATTAACTGAAGAAACTGAAATGTGTAAGGTGTAAAGTTCAAGTCAGATAGAAAGATAACATGAGAAGGAAAATAAAAATGCATTGCAGCAGTGATGGAGATGATAAAAGCAGTGAGGGCCACAGAAAATATAGTGCAGTTGGACTTCAAACCTTGTGTACTAGGTGTGGTTGTAAGTGTAAGGGAAGGCATGGTCATGCTTTCATTATTTGTGTAGTGTCAATGCTGGAAAACAACCATTTTGCAAATGTGTAAAGTGAAAATATTTTAGTTGAATTTGTACATTAAAGAAATGCTCACAAAAACTAAATGTCTTTCGACATATCTTGAACTTCTCTGCATAAATGTGCAAGTGTCAAGTAAGTGGTCGTTTCAAATTTGTTATACCTCAAATCCCTTGAAAGGGGGCTGCCGTGGGTAGCATGCATTTTGTTTTGCAGTCAATGCCTTCCCCTTCTTGATTCATTTTAGAGGGGTAATCATGTGGTCTTCTCTCAACAGCTTACAGCAGTACTGTGGCTGCCTACTTCTGACTGTCCACATCAATGTACATTTTTAATTATTTTGCTTCCTTTGAATTTCTACTACAGCAGTTTATGGAATGTTTGAATTATGGTCTTGAAAATGTGACTGAGTTAATGATTCTTTTCATAGCAACTGTAGCTCATTGTTGAAGTGTGAGAACTTTGACTCCTGTGATTAATATGTGTTACTTGGACTGAGATGGTCTGTCTTTCACTCACAGATTTTAGTATTATTGCTAGATGTAGAGTGTTTGTTAATCTTCCTTCCCCAACTTGCTGACTTTTTTCAACAAAATACTGTATGTAATGGAAAATGCAAAAAACACCAAAAGAAGCATACGTTTCCACAGAAATTATAATGTAGAAAAAAATGCAAAATCAAATACTGATAAGAGTGAGATGAAAATACTGATCTGAAGTAGTTAACTTCATTTGGTCTGCAACCTGTGGGATATGGATCTGACCTCGGATCCGAGCCGGCAACTTTACAAAGCTTAGATCCGAGCTCCTAGCTCCTCCCCTTACCCATAATCCCCTGCCAACCCTGACTAACCTCAGATCTAGTTTGCCGTGCTTCTGGTCAGCAGCTAGGCTTTGAGCTCCTTGTTCAAGGGTCTTCACAGAGTTGTGAGAAATTTTAAAACTTTGTTTTTCTTCTACCTTTTAGTGTACGAGTGTGTTGTGTTAGGTTTCCTTTGGTGTAACTCTCGTAGTTGTCTTTTTTTTTTTTTAGTTAAATTTAGTTACATTACCCTCCCCTCCCCTTCGCTGGTGCGTAGTTCTGTGTGTAGTGTGTTTGGGGCCTAGTGAGTGTGTTTTCTTTATTATGTCTGAGGCCCCAAAGCCAATCTTTTCTAAGTGCACCGAGTGTGGCCATAAGCTCTCCCCGGCGGATGGCCACACTCTGTGCGTCCGGTGCCTTGGGGTTGAACACCTTTCCTCTGGGTGCACTATCTGTGCGGCGTTCAACCCCAGGGCACTGGAGGACCGGAGGTCTAAGCTGATCCTGGAGGGACTTTTGCCTCCGGATTTGGCTTCGGACTCCGGTACTTCTGTGGCCTCCTCCCAGGCTTCGGCGGCGGCCACTCCTGCCTCCCTCCCCCCGGCCAGGACTCAATCTCCCGCTTCGGCGCCGGAGGAGAAGGGAGGTCAGGAGAGAAAAATGGAGGGAGAAACACCACAAGTGGCAGGCCGAGGCCTCCGCTTCGGCCCCCCCCTGCTAAGCGGGCTTCTCCCTCTACGGCTTCCAGGTCTCCTCCTTCTCGGCTCCGGTCTCCATGCTTCTCACCGGGACCCGAAGAGGATTAGACCCGATCTCCATCAAGGTCATCGAGGCGGCACTCCCGGCCAGCCTCTGTGGCCTCGTCGAGATCAACACGTAGTCTTTCTGAAGCTGATTTGGACCGGGTGATGCGAAGGTTCATCCAGGCCCAAATGCAGATGGGAGTGCTCCTGCCTCCCGCCCCCCCCCTCCGGGGGGGAGCTCAACACCCTTCTTTGCCCCCATAGCTCCTTCTCCGACCCACTTCCTGGGTACGGAGCGCTCGGAGCCGGGCATCGTTGGAGCCGGGGGTGGGTCGGCGCCGACAGTATCTGGTACTTTGGCTCCGACTCTCCCTTTGAGTTTTCCAGATCCGTCCTTGTCGGATCCGAGCTCTCTGAGCCGTGCTCTGAGCTTCGGATCCGAGGGGTTTGGTGTGTCTTCGGCTCCGTCTAGGTCGGAGCACACTGGCCCTTCGGATCCGATGGTCTCTGCGCCGGTTCTGATCCATCCATCGGATCCGAGTGAGGGTTGGCTCTCGGATCCTAGAAAGAGTGGCTCTCCCTCTGCCTTTGATGTGGTGGAGAGGGCTCTGTTGAGTGCATCCAGGCCCCCGCTCCCTGCTACAGCTCCATCTCGCATTCCCTCTCGTTTGGGCAGGGCTTCCGTCGCCCGGCCACAGGGACAGCCTGCTTTGACGTCTCGGGTCGTTCCCCTGGAACAAGACGTTGCTGGTGTGTCGTCCTTGGACAGCCCCCCCGAGGATGTTCCTCACAAGCGGAAGTGTAAGAGGAGGCACGTGGACTCCCCCGAGTCCTTGACAGAAGAGATGGATTTGGCTTAGGGGGAAGGCTCCCCGAGGTCACCCCCCCCCCCCGAGGATGTCTCCTTTGGAGACATCCTGGAAATGCTTAGGATAAGAGGGGGGTGGACTGCCCCCAAGGCTTCCTCGGACGAATCCGTGTTCCTGGAGGCGTTCGAAGCAGGCCCATCTACCTCTTGGGTGTCCCCTCCGGCCGAACCCTTAGTGGACCTTATCACCACTGGGGCGTGGAAGGAGCCGGACACTGTGGAGCCAGTCCCCAAATGTCCCGACAGGATCCTGAGCCCTCCAGCAGAGAAATCCCATTGGAGCAAGGGACCCCCCGTAGATGCCATGTTGGTGGCTGCAGCCACCAAGAGGGAGCTAGCCCAAGAGAGTCCCTCGGTCCATCCCCCGAGCAAGGAGTCTCGCTCGATGGACCGTCTCGGGAAGCGGGTCTTCAGTTCAGCGACCTTCTCTGTAAGGTCCCTGAACTACATGGCACATATCATTCGACTGCAGCGAGACCTTATCAAAGAGTACGCTGCATCGACCCCGGAGTCCATGTTGGGGGAGGACAAACAGTTGTACTCCACTCGCATGGCCACTCTTAGATCTATATCAAACACCTCTATGTGGCTTTTATCCCATGCTACAGAGGGGGCCGCTAGAGCCAGCGGAGCAGGCCTAGTTATGAGGCACCAGGCCTGGCTCCGACATTGTGATTTCGCGGAACCCTTCAAGGCGTCCTTTGTGAATGCCCCTTTCGATGGTTCTGCCCTATTTGGCAAGACAGTTCACGAGACCTTGGTCCAGAGCGAAAAGGACAGGAAGACGTTTTCTGCCATCAGAGTCCGCTTCTCTGCTCCCCAGAAGTCCTTCTCCAAGAACCATAAGGGACAGAAGAAGATGTGGTTCCGAAAGTTGCAACAATCCCAGTCCGCTCTGGACTCCCAGTCCTTCCGCGGCAGAGGAGGACAGGGTGGACGCCGCCCTAGAGGCAGAGGGGGCCCGAAGAACTTTCGGTCCAGGGAAACCTTCTCTGATCTGCCCACGCAGCAACCCTGAAGGGTTGCCCGACTGCTCCACTCTGGAGGCAGTCGGGGAGCATTTCTTGAAGCACCTGGCAGCTTGGGAGTCCATTACAACAGACCGCTGGGTGCTTCATATATCCAGAGGATACAGAATTCCCTTTTCCTACATTCCCGTCACCCCCGCATGCCTCCCCGATGTTCCACCCAATCAGAGGGAGGCAGCAGCTGCAGAAATTCGTCTGCTTTTAGAAAAAAGATCCATCCAGCACATCCCCCCAGGCCAGTCCGGATAGGTTTACTACTCCAGGTTCTTTTTGGTGCCAAAAAAGACGGGGGACCTAAGGCCCATTCTCTATCTTTCCCTACTAAATCTGTCAGTAACCAAAAAAAAGTTCCTGATGGTCACTCTTCAGTCTATTCTCCCCCTCTTGCGGGAGAGCGACTGGATGTGCTCCATAGACCTCAAAGACGCATACTACCACATACTAATGGACGAACGGTCCAGGAGGTTTCTCTGCTTCCGGCTGGGAGCCAGTCATTACCAATTCAGGGTCCTCCCCTTTGGTCTCACCTTAGCCCCCAGGGTGTTCACCAAGGTATTAGCAGTGATGGCAGCCCTCCAGAGACTCCAGGGAATGCAGGTCTTCCCGTACCTGGACGACTGGCTTCTCACCACCCCGACAAGGCATCTACTATGCTTAGCCAGGGACTACTTTCTCAACCTTGCTCCAGAACTAGGGATCACCATAAACTCAAAACAAGTCCTCTCTCACCCCGACTCAGGTGATAGACTTTATCGGGGCCAGACTGGACAACAACAGGCAACTAGCCTTTTTAACTTCCGACCGGTTACACACCTTGAGCGCACATGTGCAGGCCATCTTTCAATCTTCAAAACCTCCGGTGGGATTGGTTCTGAGGGCCCTGGGGTCCATGGCAGCCGCTATAAACCTCCTTCCCATGGCGTGTCTGAACATGAGGATTTTACAGTGGACTCTCCAAGTCCATTGGTCCCTTCTTCACTACCCCTTGAGTCACCCCATTTCTCTCAGCAGGGCCTGCAAGAGGGCTCTCGTTTGGTGGCTTCAATCGCCGGACCTCCAGGCGGGACGCCCCTTTGCCACGGCCCCCCCCTCGCCACGGTGACCACTGACGCCTCGCGTCTGGGGTGGGGGCATTATTCAAGCAGGACGGTCCAAGGCACTTGGAATGATTCGGAGACCTTATTGCACATAAATATTCTAGAGATGAGGGCACTGCTGTTGTCGTTGCAAGCACTTCAGAGCCTTCTCCCTGTAGGAACAATTGCAGTCCAAACAGACAAGTATGTATGTGGTATGGTATATCAACAAACAAGGGGGAACCAAGTCTTACCCACTCTGTCGAGAAGTCATGAGAGTGTGGGAATGGGCGATATCCACCAACCGCTTTCTCATTGCAACGCACATTCCGGGATGGACCAACATCCTGGCGGACAGACTGAGTCGCACCATCCTTTCACCTTACGAGTGGTCCCGCAATCCTCGAGTAGCGATTCGAATTTTTGCTGTTTGGGGGCAGCCCTGTTGCGATCTATTCGCATCTCCCTCAAACACAAAATACATCAATTACTTCGCTGTCATTCCCCCTGCCGGGGAAGCCCCGTGGGACGCCTTGGTGCATGCTTGGCCACCCGGTCTTCTCTCTGCCTACCCTCCTCTTCCCCTCATGCTGAAACTTCTTCAGAAAGCCAGTCGGTTGGGGAGCGGGATGATCCTCATTGCCCCATTCTGGCCTCGCCAAGCTTGGTTCCCTTACCTCTGGTCTCATTGAGTGAATCTGCCGTGGATTCTAGATCCCCTTCCAGATCTAATCTCCCACCCCCAGGGACTCCCACTTCCCGACCTGGCCAGCCTCAAGCTTACAGCTTGGCTGCTCCAGTTCCACTTGTAGCTAGGACTCCCAGTATCTCTTCTCCAGTTAAAACTGTCCTAGTAGCAGCGCACAAGCCCTCTACTAGGCAGGTCTGTGGTAGTTAATGGAAGCGTTTCTCTATCTGGGCAGAACGCCATAATTTGGACCCTTTTACAGCCCCCTTGCCTGCGGTGCTGGACTTTTTCAGGTCTTTTTAATGACGGAGCTAGCTGTTCTACGGTTAAGGTTCAGTTGGCAGCTCTCTCTCATTACCACGTAGGTACTGAAATGGGCCCTTTGATCTCTACAAAATTGTGCAAAACGTTCTTAAAGGGCACCTTTCTTCTTAGACCTCCAATAAAGGAAGCGGTACCCCCATGGGATTTGACTTTGGTATTACAAGCCCTGACAGCCTCTCCCTTCGAACCGGCGTCTTCAGTAGACCTCAAATATTTGTCATGGAAAACAGCCTTTCTTGTGGCTATTACCTCAGCCAGGAGAGTATCTGAATTGCAAGCTCTTTCTGTGAAACCCCCATACTTAGCCTTTCACAAGGATAGGGTTTACCTCAGGACCAGTCCCTCTTTCTTTCCGAAGGTAGTTTCTGAATCTAATATCAACCAATCTATCAACTTGCCGGTATTCTTTCCTAACTACAAGAACAAAGGGGAGTACAAATTACATTCTTTGGACGTACACAGACAACTTAGATTTTATATTCATAGGACATCTGGTCATAGACAATCCGACCAGTTGTTCGCCGTCTTTGCCAAATTTAATTTAGGTAAACCAGTCTCGAAAGTTTCCTTATCGAGATGGATCTCGCAGTGTATCATTACAGCGTATCAAAATTCCGGCAGGCCCGCACCTCAAGGAGTTCGTGCCCATTCAACTAGGGCTATGGCTTCTTCTGCCGCCTTTAAATCCAGGGTTTCCTTGGATGATATCTGTTCAGCAGCCACTTGGGCCTCATCTCATACCTTCATCAATCATTATAAATTGGACATTACCTCCAGAGGGAGAACTTCTTTTGGCTCCGCAGTGCTCCGGAACATCCTTCCATGAAGGCCGCCCAAGGTTTAGGTAGCTGGGGACTCTGTCCCACAGGTTGCAGACCAAATGAAGTTAACTACTTCAGATTAAGAAGTTATGTACTCACCATAACGTTCCATCTGAGTAGGTAAACTTAATTTGTCTGCAACCGTCCCCCCCCCTCCATCCCCCTGACCTTCAGATGTGTTTTCATGTCATATAGTGATGTACCATTCTGATAATGTAGTTAGTTTTACACTATAGTGCTTGCGGACAAACTTGATCTGAGGTCAGTCAGGGTTGGCAGGGGATTATGGGTAAGGGGAGGAGCTAGGAGTTCGGATCTAAGCTTTGTAAAGTTGCCGGCTCTGATTCGAGGTCGGATCCGTATCCCACAGGTTGCAGACAAATGAAGTTTACCTACTCAGATGGAACGTTATGGTGAGTACATAACTTCTTATTTTTCTTTTTGGCACTCGGAGCTTGATTGAAGGGAAGGACAAGTAATTGTATCTTAATTGTGAGTTTTTTCTTCTTTGCATTTGAAAACTATGCTGGAAAGCCCTGCAATTCCAAGCTACATTTTATCTCGTGTGTAATGCTGGCAATCTGTGACTGATATCATAAAAGGGTTCTCATCCAGGAAAAAAGAGGTCATTGTTCCTCTGTACTCAACACTCATTAGACCCATTATATAGTACAATGCCCCTTTTGGAATGTACCTCACAAGACATCTGCAGCAGCTGGAAAGGCCACAGAAGTACCTCACAAAGAGATTTACTGGCCTCAAACAAAACTCCAGCTTTACACTGTAGCATATCGCCTACTCCAAGGTGATCTCTGCCTAACATATAAAGCTATGTCAAACCCAGAGCTGTTGGACATACTACACCTAAAGAAATCCCAATCCATCCGCACTACACGTCCTTGTCATCACATTAAACAGGACATGCTGGAGGGATAGATTCCTGTCCCAGAGACTTTCCATACTCTGGAACAGGCTACCCATCTGTGTCAAGCAAAGTTCTTCATTAGCACTCTTCAAGAAAAATCTTGATGAGTGGATGGGAAAAAGGAAAGACACCCCGGGGATCACTTCTGTCTCTCTGCTCGACAATGGCACAGGAAAATAACTTTCTTGGGTGGTGTAAGCCGGGGAACCTTGTTGGCTAGGCTTATGTAGGCCGTTGGGCCGATAGCCTAGTACCTACCTATGAACCTATATGGCACATTTAAATGTCATTGTTTTCTTAAAGAACCACTACAGGAAAATAATTAAAAATATATATTTTTTCACTTTTCCTTAAGTTTGGCTCAATGCAAACCTGTATGTACCAGACTGAAGTAGTAAATACTAATTTTATTCTGTTTGTACCCCTGACTGCCCTCCTGGAGGCAGGCATCCTGATGAGAATTAGTTTTGTTCTAAAGAAAAATCTAGCCCATAATACACTGCAAGTCCACTGTATTTGAGATTTTAGTGCCCATAGCTGTACTGTCACATTACTGTTCCATTCACTTAGAATGGAAGAACAAAGATGAGAAGCTATTTTTCAGAGGCCTCAGTGAAAGTATAATTCGCTGTCATGCAGTGCCTCTTACAAATGTGTTTGCTGCTGATGTGACATGTTCTGTGAAAAAAGCTTCCAGAAATATCAGCTCTTTGCTGAAATATCAGCCTTTTTTTAGGCATTTAACTTTGATGTGTGTCAGTTTCTTCTTCACTTACTCCTCCCATATCCCAACCCCCTGCTAGCAAGAGTATCACATTTCCTGCCCCGCAAGGTTCAGCTGTTCATTCAGCTTTGCATGACAATACACATCAAACAGATTTGCTTGCTGTCTGCCTGGTGTGCCAGTAAAAGGGTTCCCTCATCTGTTTTACTCCTATAATCTTGAATATCACTTTTACAGTAAATCATGTTACAAAAATGCTCTTTCTCAATACTTCATATAAAGGAGTTTAAGTATTCCTTTCCTGTAACATACAGTGATTACAATTCATCTTGGCCACTGACAGATCGGGCTGTGTCTGCAAAAACAAACAAACAAAAAAACCCAACTCAAAGAATATAGATATTTGCCTTGCGTAGAATTTCAATCCTTGGCCTTGTTTTCCCTTACGCATACCACTGAGTTCTCCATATATTTCTGTGTACTACTGCTATTGTCTGCTCATATTCATTAGTGTTTTTTTTTATTCAAATTAAATTATTTCCTTCATGCTATGTAGTGCCTACTCCTACTGTTGTGAACAGTGTGCATACTGTTAGTCCTCAATGTCAACTGATGTCCATTGCAAGCTGTCAGCACAAGTTTCTCTGTTCATTGATATCCAGAATTTCACACATTTCCTCAACAAGCTAGATAAATCAGACTACTGCCAACAATGTTTCATACTACAGTCATGTTTTGTGTACATGTAACTGTTGCATTTCTGTAAACATATGAATATACTTCTTACAGCAAGGATCAAGCATAAAAAGCCATTTAGCTATGAACATCGATGAAACAAATGTGATGACAGCAATTATTGGAATTATACATAAACATCTACTCATATGTACCAGAGGGATTGGCTATGGCTTCAGAAAAAACAAAAGGGTGCCAAGTTAAAACTTTGGATGTTGAACAGATGCTCTGTAACATCAAAGTACAGGCAGGCCAGATAATGTACAAACTGCCTATGGCCTCAACACTGCTTAAAGACAAACATAATAAGAGCTTCTATAAAGTTAGAAACGAGCAATCATGTAGATAAGACTCCTTTCAGTTATGTTTGCCTCAACAAGTGCATAACTTGTGAAGCCAGATGAATAACAATGGCTTGCCTTTCAGTACATCAAGGGACAAGCTCAACTAACGGGTACCATGCTGAGATATTGCCGACATCACCACTCCTCAGAGTAACTGCAATCCACTGTTCAGCAACAGAAAATGAAGGTGTGATGCATATGCATGTGAACCCTAAGTCACATACAATGGCTTATCATTTTTACCTGGAATCCTAACAATAGCATCATATGAGGCTAAGAAGGACCACAGAGGAAACCTGTTTTTAAACTGAAGATGCAAGTTAATATTCAAATGGTACCTGTCTCACAGCTGTTACATTTCAACATGGACTGGAGACCAGGTAGCAGTGTAAAAAAAATTACATCCATATTTGTGCAGTCATTACTCCAATGTAGCATCTTACTATCATTTACTTGTTTCATAGGTTTATAGGTTCATAGGTTCATACTAGGCTATCTGCCCTAGGGCATTTATAAGCCTAGCCCAAAGTTTTGTGGCTTTCACGACCCCTTAAGTTTGAAGGATACTATGCCCATTAGTTTGCCGTGCCTCTGTCCAGCAGTTACACTGAGGTGATCCTTGGGGTAAACCTGCGATCTCCCATCCATTGGTCAAGATTTCTCTTGAACAAAGCCAGCGAGGTGCTCTGCCTCACATGTACCGGGATTTTGTTCCACAGCGTAGAGTGTCTCTGGGTGATGAATCTGTCCCTCCAGCACGTCCTATTTATAACCGTGTTAAGGTTTGAGTCTCTTGCTCTTGTAGTTCTGATGGATTTGGATTTTTTGAGGTGGAGCATGTTCATTAATTCCGGGTTGGACATGGCCTTGTATGTCAGGCACAGGTCACCTCTGAGCAGACGGTATGCGACTGAATAGAGCTGGAGTTTCTTCAGTCGGGCAGCATAAGACATATTTTTGAGACCCTCTATCCTTTTGATGAGGAACTTTTGGGGCCTTTCCAATTGCTGCAGGTGTCGGGTAAGATACATTCCGAATGGGGCATTGTACTCTATCATTGGTCTGATGAGTGATGAGTACAGGGGAACAATGACCTCCCTTGATCTAGATGTGAATCCCTTCATGATCTTACTAGAATACCGTGCAGACTGCTTCTGCAAGTCGCATCAAAAAAGGCATGTCAGCAAATGGGAAGGCAGGTATAATTGGTGATACTGACTCTTGTTAACACCATATTGTAGCATTTAAATGCAACTGAATTATCATGCTGCACAGTAAATGGAATAGTCCACTCCCTGCAGCAGATCGCACAGCAGTATCTTTCTGGCTTCCTGGTACAGTTTAAAATGGTATGTAATCGAACTGGTATGCACACTTGGTGACAAACCCATCTTCCAGAAAATGAATACACAGACATGCCTGACCTATCAGAACATATTTGACAAAGTGAAGCCATTGATATGTGTTCAGACATTTTAATCACCTCTAATGCATATCTCGTAACATATGAAGCACCAGTGTGAACCCCAATCTTTTGCAATACCACTGTAGGACCATTAATTCCAGTTTAACAACCTTGCAGCAGGATCTCTAATCTCTACTGACAATCAGGCGAGTACTACTGGGGCCAAGTGAAATGACTGTCTCACATGTCTACTATTCACCTCCCAATTTTAAGTTCTTCTCTACTCAACAAAAATTCAGGAAATTGCCTCCTTTTACACAATAGCATGCTTCATGTTTGTTAGGATGTCAACAAATATACAAAGTGGATAAATATGAATTGTATTGCTTAGTCCATTTGGTTTTCATCCACTAGCAACAAAATATGTTAAGGTTTGAGTCCACTCCACAAAATGTGTATAGGTTCACAGGTAAGTACTAAGCTGTCTGCCTGAGGGCATATGTAAGCCTAGCCAGAATGTGTTGGCATTTGCCGCCCCCTTAGATTAGTTCCCTGTGCCTCTGTCCAGCAGAGCCATTAGTACCCTGTGCCTCTGTCCAGCAGAGCCACTGCAGTGATCCCCGGGGTAAATTTTCTGTATCCCATCCACTCGTCAAGGTTTCTCTTGAAGAGTGTTAAGTGAAGGGCTCTGCCTAATGTAGATTGGAATCCTGTTCCAAAGCATGGGAAGTCTCTGGGGCAGGAATCTATCCCTCTAGCAAGTCCTATTTATCGTTATGGTGAGGTTTAGATCCCTAGAGCGTGTGGCTCTCAGGGATTTTTTTTTTTTGTTTTTTTTTTTTTGTTTTTTTGTGGAGCATGTCCATCAATTCTAGGTTGGACATGGCCTTGTATGTCAGGAAGACTAGGCTGTATGCAACAGAGTACAGCTGTAGTTTCTTCAGTCGGGCTGCATAGGGCATCTGTTTGAGGTCCGTAATCCTCTTGGTGAGGTACTTCTGTGGTCTTTCCAGCTGTTGCAGGTGTCTTGTAAGGTACATCCCAAATGGGGCATTGTACTCTATGATGGGTCTGATGAGTAGAGGGGGCACAATAACCTCTTTTGTTCTAGATGCAAACCCTTTTGTGATTAGGTGGGCCACACAGAAGGCTTTTCTAACCACCTTGGCAATATGATTATCAAAGGAGAGATTACTATCTACTTGGGTCCCCAGATCATACATTTTCTGTATTTAGGGGACTACCAAGTATGTGGTAGTTCGCTGATTTTGACACCAGGTATCCATCTCAGTGAGACCCTTCTGGAGGATGTCTGTATCAGCCGGAGAGTCGGTTACGGCCCCCAGTTTGCTGTCGTCTGCGAACTTGGTCAGCCATAGTCTTCCTGTGCTTGTCTGTACCTCTGAGAAGTATATACCGAACAGGAGGGTTCCCAGGACTGAGCCCTGGGGGACGCCACTTGTAACCTGTTTAGAGTCGGACTTAGAGCCTGCAACTCTCACCGTGTGGGTTCTATCCGTGAGCCAATTGGCAACCCATCTCATAACGTAGGGGTTTATGTTCAGGCTGTTGAGCTTGTCTATAATACCAGAATGGGGAATGATATTGAAAGCCTTTGCGAGGTCTAGGTAGGCTGTGCGGACCTCCTTTCCCTCGTCTAAAGCCTTGTTAACTGTCAAGTCCACCAGGTTTAGGAGGCATTGTCTGCCCTTAACAAAGCCAAACTGGGTAGGGTCCAATGTTTGTAGGTTCCCAATGTGTCTCTTAATGAGTTCCATGATGATGTGTTCCATAGCCTTGCAGACCAGGCTAGTCAAGCTTATAGGGCTATAGTTTCCGGGGTCAGTTGTGGCTCCACCTTTGTGGAGCAGAATAACTGTTGCTGTGCGCCACTCTATGGATACATAGCCTGTAGAGAGGCTGAGTTTGAACAGTGTATTTAGGTGAGGCGTTAGTTCATTTTGGAGTTCATGTAAGACACAGCCTGGGACTCTGGTCGCATTGAAGCTGTGTTTTTGGCTTTGGATAGGGCTGTTTTAACCTGTGTATCAGTGATTTCCAGGGCTCTACGTTCTTCTGGTATGGTTATGGGCTCTTTAGGGGGTGAGAAGGGTTGAAGTTTGCACTAAACCAGAATGTTTGCAATATCAGTCGGTTCAGTGTATTTTGTGCCATTCTTCACTAACTCAGAGTAGATCTGAGTGGTTCCACTTAGGTTCTTGACATAGCTAAAGAACGCTTTGTGGTTATTTTTGGAGTCCTTGTCAATTTTTCTTTCAAAGCTAGCCTTGGATGATTTTGAGGGATCGTAGTTCCTTGCTGATACTGATGAGGGATGTCTTTCCTTCTTGGGATTTTACTCTCTTCTGTAATAGTTTCCTCCTTCTGTTGTATAGCTTGTTTATGGCAGGGGTCCACCAGACTGGTTTCCTTTTCTTGGAAGAGTGAGTCTTGGTTTTCCTTGGGATAGCATGATCCATGCATTCTTGCAGGTGCTCATAGAGTGCCTTTGTAAGGGATTCAGCAGCTTGGACAGCGTGGTCTTTTAGCATGGGGGCTGTGAACCTTTCCACCTCGGTCTTAAGTAACGTGAAGTTTGCTTTTGAAAAGTTTTTCACGGTGGTTTCCTTGATTGGGGGTGGGGGGCAAAATGTGATTAGTCTGTGGTCTGATCTAACCAGCGAGGGGTTGACCTCCAGTGTAGAACACCGGTCGCCTATGTTGGTGATGACCAGGTCCAATATGTTGTCACCTCTGGTGGGGGTGTTGACCAGTTGATCCAAGGCATTCGAGTTTATAAATTCTAGGAAGCGTTGGGCAAGGGAGTTGGTACTTGAATAGTTCTCCCGGTTAATGTTTGGGTAATTGAAATCACCCAATATTAGGGCATTTGGTAGGGCCTTCATATTTTCCAGTGTCTCCAGAAATGCGGAATGGGGGTCCTGGGTCATGTTGGGTGATCTGTAGCAAGCTATAATTTGAATTGCAGTTTTGCCCGTTGTTAGTTGCACATGGATGATCTCTGAGGCATTGTGCCGCGGCACTAACCTGGGGGTGTGGGTTCCTTGATGAATATGAATACACCCCCGCCTTTTGTGTTTCGGTCCGGGTTCTGTGGCCGAAAAGTATGGTATGAGTTATAGCCTATGCTGGGGTGCTCTCTGGAGCCTTAAACCAGGTTTCTGTTACTGCACAGATATCGATGTTCTCCATACTGAGGAGTGCCTCGAATGCATGCATTTTGAGGTTTAGACTTCTGGCGTTTAGTAGCATTACCCTTAGTTTTTGGTTACTTGTGCTATTTACGGTGGTGGGTTTATCTTTTGAGCCTTGCCTAAAAAAGGCACTATGGAGGCGGCAAAAGCCTTGGTCAGTATTCGAAAGCTGAAGGGTGACAGGTGCAAGCCATCTCTTGCGAAGCAACGTGGCTTGTCGAGCATGTCATCCCAGGCAGACAGATACTGGATCCCTTTTGAATGACACCAGAAACTTAGCCAGTTGTTGAAATTGATAATTTTTTCTTTAAACTGTGGCATCATTCTTGGTAAGGGCAGGATGCTACTCAGGTCAGGGTCATACCGGCTTGGGCTACGTGATCAGAGAGCTCTTCCATGGCTCTTCATGTAGTCCAGGGAGGTACGTCTCAGATCATTCACACCAACAGAGTCGTATTTGTACTTGTTCTGGAGCGACCTGAGTGCTTGTGTTATGTGGCGGATCCTGGTGCCTGACAGGCAGCTAACTGTAACCTTCTCTTTGTCCAGCCTAGTTAGTGGGACATCAGTGTGCCTGACTATAGAGTCGCCTATTACTAGTGTGTTGGGTATGTTATTTTGCCTTAAGGGCTGTGATTGCATGACACACTGATTGTGAAGTATGTGTTTCATGCTTTGTGATGGGGTGTGGAGGTTGCTTGGATGTCTGCTTTGGAGGTCTCTGTTGCTTTTGCAGATTTTTATTTAGAGCCTGTGGGTATGTTTTCATGTATTTATGTGCGTTATTTGCCGGTGTTGGTTTAGTAGGTCTATGTGAGACTGGTGGTGTGTTGCAAGTATTTTCCTTCTCCTCTTGACGGTCAGTTCCATTCTTGGGTTGTGAGAGGTTTGCCTCCAGTTTGGCTGTATAATTGCATCTCTCGCATATATTAGTGTTTGGTGGTAGGAGGAGAGGGTTGTCTGTGTACATGAGGCAGTTGTAACATTGCCTCAAAATGCCCAGATTCACCAGTTGGACTGGAGAGTACACCTGAAACTGCCCTTTGGACATGCCTGAATAGGTAAATTGAGCTGTTTTACTCATAAGGATATGTGACCCTTATTGATTGTGTGACTGCCATGAAGGTCTGCCGTCCTCTAGCTGTCCAGCAATGGTTACCTTGGATAGCTCTGGCCAGTTAAAGCTGGAAAGAAACCAAAGAACCTGCTACACATGAAGTGAGAATTGATACACAGTGTTGGTTCACTCGCAGGATGCATCTTGGAACTGGATGACCTTAATGGTAAGGTGCAGGCTTGTCATCCGATCTATTCAGAGGAGAAGATGGAAGGGGAGTGCAGCCAAGCTGCTTTGCCTGGGATAGAGAGCCTACTACTCAGAGGAGGTCAGGCCAGAAATGGTGTTGTAATGTTGGTGAGAGAAAAAGTCATCAGAAGGCAGTGGACGACATCATCACAGTTAGTGACAGACTCATGGCAATCACACTGCAGTGTAGTAACAGGGAAGTACTCTTAACCTCAGCCTATGACACACAGCAGCGTTGTGATACTGATCAAAGGAGTTCATTCAGACAGTAGTTGCGGGAAGTGCTTTACAAAGCAGGACAATATCCATTGATAATGGGTGACTTCAGTGTACATATTGAGACAGACATAACAGGAGAAGAAGACTGCTGTGTCCACATGGGTGAGCCAAGAAGAATAAGGAACAGGCCATTTGAGAACTCTGTCTGGCAAATGTCTTGATAGGAGCTAACACATATTTCAGAAAGAGACTGTCACAAGTTTACACCCAAGAGTGGTCAATATGCATCTCATGTAGACTTCCCCTAATAAGGAAAGGGTACAAGTCAATGATTTCCAACCCATCCTTAGTGAAACTGTTCCCCCACAGCATAAACCACCTGTTGCCACACTCGGGTGCGAACAGTGTTGACAGACGGCTGTAAGGTCACAGACCAGGCTCAAGAACTGGAAGTTGAGTGTAGTGACGTTACAACACTTAGGACATACTCGGGGCTCCAGCACACCAAGTTGAGGAGAGAATAGGTGTATTTAATAAAGAATAGCAGCAGTGGTGGCGCTGCAGTAGCATTGTCGCCTCCCAGTTAGACGTTGCCCGTTCGATTCTCAGAGCGTCTTCTGTGTGGCGACATGCGTGAATGGGCGTTCCTTTGTTGAAGGTTGTGCATTAGGCCCGGCAAGCCAGTACGTAAAAAAATCTACTGCCAATCATTAGCGGACCGGAGTTCCGCTGTGGTGACACCTAACTGGGAAAAGCAGAAAGACACAAACAAATAAATAATAGCAGCACCTCTAAACTGCATGTGTGAGGAGTCATGCACTGATGTAGCAGAGTCTGGCCTGTGGAATGCATCAGTCCCTGAAGTCTGCCAAAGAAAGAGGGAAAAAGTGGTTGATACAAACCACCTGCCTAGGAAGGATTACTGCTTGCCTAACACATAAGCTACAAAGGGAGTTGTAATCGCAAGCATAAGGGCTTTGGAGGCCTTGTAACAGCTTCTGGAAAGAGACTTCATAGGTGGCTCAAAGACACTACATCAGGTTGCAAGTCCAAGACAGACACAGAAAGATAAAGTTAGCTAGACACCATTTATAAAACGAAGGCAGCATCAACCAGCACATTAGTCCTCAGGACATCTAAATCAGATGGAAAGCACATTTCCACCAGTTGCTGATGTAAGTTACCTCCGGAGAAGCGGTACTGCCCCAGAAACAGTCTAGACTAAGAGACAAAGAGCAGCCCACTATAGAAGTAGGAAGACCAGTAAGGAAAAAAGTCGTGTAAAGCAGCAGGCTCAGTTGAGGTCACTGCAGACATCACAAAGATATTTGGTGAAGCAGGGTAGAAATGACTTGAGGGTCCTTATAGGATTGTGGATAGACAGGTGTATCACAGATGCATGGAGAATAAGCATACTTGTGCCGCCATACCACAAATGGGACATACACAGCTGACAGCGTTACAGAGCCATTAATCTCCTGTCACATTGCATGCAAGTTATCAAGAGGGTCATTGAAAAATGTATATACACATATCTACATCTATATATATCTCCCTCTCTCTGTGTGTGTATGTATATATATATATATATATATATGTGTATGTGTGTACATATATACATATATATATATATATATATATATATATATATATATATATGTGTGTGTGTATGTGTGTATATATATATATATATATATATATATATATATATATATGTGTGTGTGTGTGTGTGTGTATATATATGTATATATATATATATATATATATATATGTATACAGACACACAAACATACACATATATTTATATAGATGTACAGACACACAAACACACACGTATATATAAATATATACACGTGCACATATATATATGTATGTATATATATATATATATATATATATATATATATATATATATATATATATATATAGACACATATATGTATGTATATATATATATGTATATGTGTGTGTATATATATATATATATATATATATGTGTGTGTGTATATATATATATATATATATATGTGTGTGTGTGTGTGTGTGTGTGTATATATATATATATATATATATATATATGTGTGTGTGTGTGTGTGTGTATATGTATATATATATATATATATATATATATATATGTGTGTGTGTGTGTGTGTGTATGTATGGTTTACCTTGAAAAACACGAACATGTCGAATGGTTAGAATAGCGAGGAATAACCGCAGGATGAAACGTCGGCTAGTCAGATTGTCGACAGCTGACACATCGCACTCCGATGACACTCAACCGAATACACAAAGTTCATGTGCTCACAACACTTACTGGTATTATACCCATACATCATCTCATATGTACCACAGGGAAGGGACATTCCTTCATCAAAAGAAAATGGTGCAACATGCAAATTATTGGTTTTAACCAACTGAGCTGCAACTTCAAAGTACAAATGCAGATAAGACACCTTTCCTGTGTCTTAGCATCTACAACTGGCTAACTTCTGAAACCATATGAATAACAGAGTATGACTGTCATAAGAGGGTAAAGCTGAGCTAACAAGTATCATGCTGAGGAGATCAATTCACTATGCAGACATCATGACTCCTCAGTATACATGCAATTGACTATTCAACCACAGAAGATGTAGGAGGTGTTATGCATATTCATGTGAACTCTTAAGTTAGACAACAGCTTACCACATTTACGGCAATCCAAACAATACCATCACATGAGGCATGAGAACTAACCCTAGGGGAAACCAGTTTTTGTACACTAAAAATAAACATTAATAATCAAATCATCCTTGGTTTACAAACCAGTCTCTCTTCCACTGGCTTAGATAACAGCCATGTTTTTCCACATGGACACTTGAGTCCTTAACATCTTGTTAGGTAATGACAGCTTGCACTTCAACATAGTGCCTTTTTTAGGCAAGATTTAAATGACAAATTCACCACCGTAACAGGTACAAGCAAGCAAAATCTGAGGGTAATGCTACTTAAAGCTAGAAGTCTAAACCTCAAAAAGGACTCACTCGAGACACTCCTTAAAATGGAGAACATTGACATCTGTACAGTGACAGAGACCTGGTTCAAGGTTCCAGAGAGAACCCCTGCTTTACCAGGCTATAATTCATACCACACCTTTCGGCCACCTAACCTGGACCAAAGCACTAAAGGTGGAGGCGAGTCCATATTCATTAAGGATATCTACACCTCCAGGCTCGTTGCTCAGCATAATGCATCCGAGAGTATCCAAGTGCAACTAACTCTGGGCAAGACCGCAATCCAAATTGTAGCTTGCTACAGATCCCCCACCATGCCCCAAGATTCCCACTCCTCATTTCTTGATACACTGGAAAATATTAGGGTACAAACTAACACCCTAATAATGGGCAATTTCAACTACCCCACTATTAACTGGGAAAACTACTCGTGTACCAACTCTTGTGCTCAACGTTTTTTAGAATTCATAAATTCCAATGCCTTGAATCAACTTATCCACGCCCTCA
Organism: Protopterus annectens; assembly: GCF_019279795.1. NCBI lineage: Eukaryota > Metazoa > Chordata > Ceratodontiformes > Protopteridae > Protopterus > Protopterus annectens. The sequence continues at coordinate 71,432,102 of NC_056740.1, read as the reverse complement.
CCAGGGGCAGCAATATCCTAGACCTGGTCATTACCAACATGGGCAACCGGTGTTCCACACCAGAGGTCAGTTCCTCGTTGGTCACATCCGACCACAAGCAAATCATCATAGACATCCACATCCCACCCCCACCCCTCATTAAGGAAACCACTGTAAAAAATTTCTCCAAAGCCAACTTCACGCTTCTTAAGACAGAAGTGGCAAACTTCATGACACCCATGCTGACGGACAATAGAGGTACGACTGCTGAATTCTATACAATTGCACTTTATAAGCACTTACATGAGTGCACGGATCGTGCAGTCCCTAACGGAACTGAGATGCTATCCTCCAAAAAAGGAAGCCAATCTAGCGGTGACCTGCCATAAACAAACAATACAACAGAAGAAAGAAACTGTTGCAAAAGAGAGTAAAATCCCATGATTGGAGGAACTCCGTGCTCGGCCTCAGTAAGAAGCTGAGATCCCTCGTAAAATCCTCCAAAGCTAGTTACGAAAACAAAATCACCTAAAGGCAACCACAAAGCATTCTATATCTATGTCAAGAATCTCAATGGCAACACTCAGATCTGCTCTGAGTTACAGCACAGTGGCACTAAATCTACAGAACTGATATTGCCAACATCCTGGTAGGTAGGTTCAGTGCTAACTTTAGCTCTTTCTCATCCCCTGATGGGCCCATCTCTATACTGGAAGAATGCAAAGTTCCTGTTATCACAGCTGCGCAGGTAAAAAAAAACACTCTTCAAAGCCAAGAACACAGCATCTATGGGACCTCACAACATCCCAGGCTGCGTTCTACACGAACTGCAGAACAAACTGGCAAACTACCTAAGAAGCATGTTCAATCATAGCCTCACCTCAGGCTTTGTGCCCACTGAGTGGTGCACAGCAACAGTTATCCCACTCCACAAAGGGGAGGCCACCCCGGATCACGGGAACTACTGCCCCATTAGCCTGACAAGCCTGGTCTGCATGGCTATGGAACATATCATCATGGAACTTAAAAACAATGACATTGGTAATCTCCAAACTCTGGACCCTACCCAGTTCGGGTTTGTAAAAGGCAGAATCATGTCTCCTAAACCTGATGGACTTCTTTGAAGCGGTCAGCAAAGCTGTAGATTAGGGTAAGGTGGTTCACACAGCCTATCTAGATCTCGCCAAGGCTTTCAACTCCATCCCTCACTCTGGAATTATTGATAAACTCACTAAACCTAGGTATAAATCCCTATGTCACAAGATGGGTTGCCAACTGGCTCACTGACAGAACCCACAGTGTGGAAGTAGCAGACTCTAAATCCAACTTGAGGACAGTGACAAGTGGGGAGTACTACAGGGTTCAGTCCTGGGTCCTCCCCTGTTTGGTGTCTACTTCTCTGAAGTACAGGCTAACACAGAAGGTCTTTGGCTAACAAAGTTCGTAGATGACTGCAAACTAGGATCCATAATCAAAACTCCTAACAATGTGGACATCCTACAAAAGGGCCTCACTGACACAGATGCCTGGGGTTAAAGCCATGGCCTCAAGCTCAATGCCAAAAAGTGCATTGTCATCCCTTTTGATAAAAACTCTGTACCCATGAACTGCCTCATAGGTGGTAGTCTAAAACACCGAAAGTGTGATGAGACCTTGCGACACAGGTGGGGACAATAGTCTCTCCTTTGATAATCACATTGCCACAGTAGTCAGGAAATCCTTCTACGTGGCACACCTCAGCACAAAAGGTTTCTCATCCAGGACAAAAGGGGTCATTGTTCCCCCTACTCATCACTCATTAGACCCATTATAGAGTACAATGCCCCTTTTGGTATGTACCTCACAAGACATCTACAACAACTGGAAAGGCCACAGAAATACCTCACAAATAGGATTACTGGCCTCAAACAGATGCCCTACGCAGACCATCTCAAAAAACTCCAGCTTTACTCTGTCACATATCGCCTACTCAGAGGCAATCTTTGCCCAACATTCAGAGCTATGTCAAACCCAGAGCTGTTGGACATGCTCCACTTAAAGAAATCCCAATCCCTTCGAGCTACACGCTCGAGGGACCTAAACCTTGTCACCACAATAAACAGAACATGCTAGAGGGATAGATTCCTGTCCCAGAGACTTCCCATACTCTGGAACAAACTACCTATCTATATCAAACAAAGCTCTTCATTAACACTCTTCAAGAAAAATCTTGATAATTGGATGGGAGATAGGAAATTCACCCCGGGGATCACTTCTGTGGCTCTGCTTGACAGAAGCACAGGAAAATAATTTTCTTGGGTGGCAAAAGCCAGGATACCATTTGGCTAGGCTTATATAGGCCCTAGAGCCAATAGCCTAGTACCTACCTGTGAACCTATAGTAAACATCACAGCTGAGATCAGGACCCTCTTGTACCATCATACTATCAGTAGCTGTTTTCTTATAATGTGAACCATACTCAGTACCTCAAATGGGGAAGAACAGGGTAAGAGACAGTGTTATGACAGGCACTTGCACTGGGTGAAGTGGTTCAACACTAAACATGCAAAATTGATCTCTAAGCAGTTTGGCTTCTTTTGTCTCCAGAAACTTTATGGAACTAAAGCTTATTCCCCACTGGGTGATGTGAACTGTTCATGTAACCCCCTCCCAATGAAGACTGTATTGCAGGACAGGCAGGAAGTCTAGTATTAGGTCTCTGGATGTGGAATAATGTCCTCTACAAGATTGATCTCTTCACACTGAGTCAGTATCAAAACCAATTTGTGTGAAACAAATGGTTGCCACACAGACCGAAATGGACAAACTCACTTTAAGGAAGTACAACAGAATGGCAGGGTGGGTAGTGGTAGAATGTCCTTAACATAGTCATTCTAAAGTTGTAGCCTGTCCTTTGCTTGTGCGGGGTTCCTGAGTTCCTGTCTAAAAGATCCCAAACATTCTTTAATGTCTGCTTACCAGCATGTTGGTGAGCCGGCTAGTTCACATTTTTCTGTTTACTGTTGGACAAAGGAGCAAAATAAGCTTTGGAAAATGTAGACATAGAGGGTGAAAGTCAGAGAGCTTCCCTGTCTATCAACTGAACCCTTTTGTCACATTTTTCATAAACTTTCCAGTACTGGCACCACAATTCCATTTCCAAAGGTGATTTTAAAATGCCATTTTTACATCCTCTAGGATTCTCTGAAAATGAAGCAAACTACCTCACAGTATATTAGCTGGTGCAAGCAGAATGAACTGACTTCAGGGGTTCCACTAAGGGGTTTCCTGTCAGCCCTGCCATGCCCTAGCACTCTTTCACACCACCCATGCTAAACTTGTATACTGGTGAATCTTGCTGCTCTGCCCATCTCTTTGCAAGACACTGATTACACATAAGCTAGTGATGTCAAGTTTGGGCACCTTTAACAGGGTTGGTGTACTCCATGCCATGCTACATCATTGTCTTTGACACAACCCATGATAAACATACACATAGACACAAAAAGTACTGCTAAACCATGTGGCACTGCCCACCTCTCCACATAGCTGTGGGGCATCCAGTCTGCGGTTGTTTCATTTCAGGGCACATAACAGTTGTTGCAGCAAGCCCACTGCACTGACATGTCATCCCTAAATAGGGTTGGTGCCAATGCAGCTCAGCTACATTGTTCAACGTTAAACCATCCAATACACACACACACACACACACACACACACACACACACACACACACACACACACACACACACACAGGTATTTCCCCAACTTGTCTTAAAATAGTGATGTAAAAAATATGGGCAATCACTGGTCCGATACTTCTAGGCTCAGTTCAGCCTAAGTAAGTTTGAGCAAGCACACTGCAATATCCCCCCTCTGTTTCCCTAGCTGGATTGCCATTGCCCCAAATAGCCTGTATCAGTCTTGTTTATGGCATGGAAGGCTTAAGACAACCACAGTGTGTAATTCTACCCTGTTGCATTTTTGCAACCCTCTCCACAAAGCATTGAAGAAACAACTCTTGGGCAACCCTTGCTGCTGCTGATGTCCAGTTCAGGCACCCACCAGGTGTTGAAGCAAGCAAACTGAACTGAATTTAGATGCTGTCCCAAATAGGTGCCAGTCCCGCACATACCCAGCTGTCCCCTAAATACAGCACCTTCCTAAATGCACACAGAGACACTTGCACTGTATCCAAAAGAGACAAAATCCACTAAGGAAGAAAGACCACTCCAAAGGACAGATTTGGTTCTTTTATTAACACACTTCGCAGTTCTGGCACCTTGGCCTTTCGCCTTCTCCTGGAATACTCCTTTGATACAATCCCATCACTATATATACACACATATCAAGTGCCAATTAATTAAATTAACTAATTAAGAAACCAATTTACAAAAAAGTCATAAACCTTGAGCGATTGCACTTAGCCACATATACAAAGTTGTAAACATGATTATGCATACTTTTTTTGAAACATTTTTTTATAAAAATATTTTCAACATTTCTAAATGCATACATATTTCCCATTTTTAAACCGTCAAATTATTCTCCAAATTCATTCCAATAGGAAACCGTGTATTATGATTAATCATCCTGCTCTCAAGTCTATTTATTTCTCTCTCAAAATTTCCCATTGCCATTTGGTCGTGCCAGAACACTGAAGAAGAAACTGTGTGAACCCTTGTATTTGGACAAAAAAATGGGTAGCTACTGGGCTTCCTAACTTCTGCCTCCTAACATCACCTAAGTGTTCCAGAATCCAGACTTTGACCTTCCTGGTAATCTGTCCAACATACCACCATGTGGGATGACACCCACAACCTATCACATAAATCACCCCACAGCTGTTGTGTGTGCCGAGGTACCAGAACTGTGAGGTGTGTTAATAAAAGAACCAGTT